>NC_048443.1:18617479-18863177 GCF_004353265.1 Vitis riparia
ATAAAATACAAAATTCCTAGTCATTTTCCCTAATAATGCATCCTAGTGGCATCTTCCTTGCTATTTCACTTTTCCACTAAAGACAAAATACCTAACTTTTTGTGATTGGATGTTGCTTTTTAAATCATTAAAAACATTTGCTCCTTAATTTTAGGAGGGATAATATAGCTAAAAGCACTCCCTTACTATTCTTTTATGCTATTTTTTTCCCTCCCCTCCCATTAATCATTACTAATTTTTCATTATTTATATTTTTTTTAATCAAAACATGATTTTTGTAAATTAAGGTTGTAGGTTTTTGTTTCCCAGATCAAAAGTATGAAGAGGAAAAATCAATTATAGATATAATCTCATAGGGAGTTCGGGCTTTGATAATTCAATTTTCCATATTAAACAAATGAACTATTGTTGAAACTTAAAAGAAGCTAGCTAACTTAAAATAAAACTTGAAAACTAATTGAATGATCTACACAATAAACAAAAGCAAACTAAGTATCATAATTCTAAATTTAGATCTTAACTGAAATAAGATCTTAATTTTCTAAAAATATTCACATTCTTTCACATTTGATTTTCAAAGAGTGAAAACCCTAACTCATATCAAGATCCACCTGAATCAATTACCATTAAATCAAACCTTCTAGATATGTATTCAATAAGCCTAATAAGGATAAATATCCTTATCCTAGAAGACTTTGGAGAGATTTTTTTTTCATAAATAAATAATCAAATCAGTCACCATTAATTTAAACCTCAAGGTAAATATTCAATGAGCCCAATAACTTCAAATATGCCTTATCATATTATATTTGTACAAAACTTTTAATCTTTGAAAATGTTTGAGAAATCTAAATCTTATAATCAGGAAAAAGAATACAACCTAATAATTCAATCATCATTAATATCCTCTCTTAAGATGCAATATTTTCTCTACACAAAGAGAAATTCAACCATGAATCACGGTGGAAGAAATCTCCTCATAGGCCATAATTGCTTGAGAAGAACGTAAATGTAAAGAAAATATTGAAAATTTCATTAAAACAATATATATAATACAAAATGTAGTTATAGAGAGGAAACACAAGTTTATTTGAAAACTTGAAATATTTTTTTATTTATTTTTTATATTTTTAAAATAATTTTTATATGCATTATTTTATTTTTAATTATTTTTTTATAATTTTATAATTATATTTTAAAATAACTCCAAAATAATTAGAAGATGTGCTTTAAAATACAATTTTAAATATAAGTAAAATGTTGACAGCTGGCTAGGTGCTTTAATAACATATGTCCTCATGTGCTCCATCTTCCCCCCGTTCACAACATGAGGAGCCAGATGATTGAGATAGGTCAAAGTGCTTGTAAAGTTGGAGATTTTTTTAGTATTATTATTAGTATTTTCTTTACCTCTGTCCATGATGTGATCAACTCATAAACATCTTGACGTTGAAACCATGACACCATTTTAAACTTTTTGTTATAATATCAACAAAAGGTACCGGCCATTGAAAGTGCGATAGAGGGAAAGGATAAGGTTGATGAGTCAGCTCATGATATTAATCTTTTTAACCTACATAAGATCATCTCCTTCAAGTGTGGAACTGCCACATTTTATCCCTGAATTCTGAAAGGGACTATGCATGGTTCAAAGTCCCTCTCAATTAACTATTCTTCTTCTGATATTTTTCCTCCTCCTGTCTCACTAATTTTTAATCATTTTTTGTTATTTATCTTTCTTTTTCTAGCTTATAAAAGGATAAAAAGAGGCCATCATATTCCCCATTTACTAACCTTTCGGGGATTGCAAAATCCAACTAAATCAAACCAAGCTTGATTGAAGTTGATTTGATTTAGTTTGAATGATTGGTCAGATGTTAGTTAATTTAGACTTTTATCATTTAGGAGATAAGAAAACTGCTAATATAATAGATAAAATCAAATTCTCAAATTCTCAAATCAAATTATGGGATCGTATAATCAATCTTGATTGATTTACATCCATTTTTTTTTTCTTTTTAACTTCCGTTTTACTTACCCCTTTAATCACTGGTATTTGAATATAGTTAGAAAAATATTTTCTGCAATATTATACCCAACAACAAACGAAAGTGATATCTAGAATGGATATCTATGAAATGTGATTCCAAAAATCACTATTTTAATAGTGCGTTTGAAAGTGATTTTTAAAAATATTTATAACATTTTTAACATTTAAATAATAAAAATTTTTTAAGCATTAAAAATATTAAAAACACTTTTTAAAATTACTACCAAACAAGCTTTAAGCCTTCTTAAAATGATTTTTAAACTTTGTACAAACATCTTATTTTTGCAAAGAAAGATTATAATCTTTTCAAAATCATATTTATCTGGGCATTCTTAATCTACAAGTCTAAAAGTCATTTTCAATTATTAAATTAAATTTATAAATTGAAATAAATTTTTAAAAATCTTGAACTTCAGATCATACAGATAGTTTGCAGCCAAATTCAACACAACCTTGCTAGAGCTACAGCTCTTACATGTCTTCCCTTCCCATTATGTATAGCTCCATACTCTCTCAATATGCAATATTTTCTCTACATAAAGAGAAATTCAATCTCCCGTGTTTATGAGAATGACGAAGCAAAATGGATATTTTGTTTTTAATTCTATTTCCTTTTGAATAAGATTGAATTTAATAATTTTAATTCTTATGTTTGAATGCATGTGTTGAAATAATAATTTGTTTCTATTTTAATATTAAATAAAAATGGGAATGAAAATAAAATAAAATTCACAATAATATTCATACATATGAATTAAAATAATTTTTATTTAAAAAAAATAACTCACATTATACATAGTTTAAAATAATTTATTTATTTATTTTCATTTAAAAACAAATCCTTGAGAGTTTTTTATTTTTTGCTAAATAAAAAAAGCCTATTTGGATATAGGATTTAAAAGCAAAATTATTTTTTAAAAAATTATTCCACTATTTGATTGTTGTTCTTAAAAACAATTTTTAAAACCAAAGTAAAATAGAAAACTGTTGTTTTTATTTTTTTATTTAATTAGACAAAATGAATTTAAAATCAAGTGAGATTTTGCATTGAATTTATTAATAAATTTAATAATTTTTAAAAATAATTTAAAATTCAAATATATATATATATATATATATATATTATATATATATATATATATATATATAATTATTATAAAAATAATAGACATAATTAATGTTTTAAATTAATTAATAAATCTTATAATTTTTAAGAATAATTTGAAATTCAAAAAACTATTAATTAATTATAGATTAAATAAAATAATTAAGAATTTTACTTTCCTAATTGAGTAATAAATTTATGTATATAATGAAAATTTTGGTTCATTTATACTTTAAAAAATTAAAATTTATTTGTTTTTATATTCATTTAAAATATAATAGTATTAGTAGTTATTAATTTTAAATAATTATTCTTTATTTTTAATAAAAATAAATCAATTAATGTTAATATCAATATTTTTATAATATTTATAAAAAAAATATAATTTATAATTTTATTTATTATTATTTTTATTCATATTTTATTAAAAAAACTATTCATTTTTAATTTATTTGTAATTAAAAAAATCGTTTTTGTTTTTAACAAAACGGAATTAAATTTAGTTTACACAATATAAACTGCATTTACAATTTGTGCTTTTTACAAAATCAAAATAAAAAATTATTTTTAAAAATAACCTATCTAAAATAGTGTTTGTTATAAAATTATAAATTGAAAAAACAAGAAAACAAGAAAGAGAAATTCGAATGTAAGAAGAGAATATAATAATTTTCATTAGAGATATCTCCCTTTTATAGGGAGTCACAAAGAGATATACATCAATATGGATGATCATCCACAAGTTCCCATAATCCGATAAATTCTCATATTTTATAACACTCCCCCTTGGATGATCATAAGAATATGCCTCATTAAAACCTTACTAGGAAAAACCCCATGGAAAACAACCTTAGTGAAGGAAAAAGAGTACAATATTCTTTTGGATTACTATAACTGTCTCGTTAAAAACCTTACAAGTAAAACCCAATAGGACAAAACCTAGGCGAAGGAAAAAAGAGTGCAGTATATCCATATTATCATTTCCCCCTCATGTAGACATGATTATGATTTCTTCAACATTTCAAATGGTAGAACTCTCAATCTTCATATCCCAAAGTCATACCTTAACTTTTTCAATGTGGTTGAAGGTAACGCCTTTTTGAATAGATCTGCTAGATTATTGCATGATCGAATCTGTTGAACATCGATCTCACATTTCTTTTGGAGCTCATGAGTATAGAAGAATTTAAGGGAGATATGCTTAGTTTTGTCACCTTTTATGAATCCTCCTTTAATTTGTGCAATACAAGCAACATTATCTTCATGTAACACGGTTACATTGCCTCTGATGGAAGGTAGTCCACATGTTTCTTGTATATGTTGGATCAATGACCTTAGCCATACACATTCATGACTTGCTTCATGAATTGCAAGAATTTCTGAATGATTTGATGATGTGGCCACCATTGTTTGTTTGATAGATCTCCATGAGATAACAATACCATTGTAATTAAACACATACCATGTTTGTGACTTACCTTTATATGGATCTGAAAGATATTCTGCATCTGTATATCCAAGCAATTGTTTGGACATATACAATTGGCAAGACATATAAGTGCACCAATAGCACTAAGATATGGTACTTTAGGACCAAGTAATTCTTCATTTTTTTCGTAAGGACGAAATGGGTCATTTTTCATATCAAGTGATCGGACAACCATTTGAGAACTTAAAGGATACGCTTTATCCATATAAAAACACTTCAAAACTTTCTAGATGTATGTTGATTGATGTATTAAAACTTCATTTGGAAAATGCTCGATTTGTAGGCCGAGAAAAAATTTATTTTTCCAAGATCTTTCATCTCAAATTTTCTTTTTCAACTAATTTTTTGTTCTTGTGAGCTCTTCAGGAGTTCCAATAAGATTTAAGTCATCAACATACACTGCAATAATTTCAAATCTGATTTCTGATTTCTTAATGAAGATGCATGGGCATATAGGGGTTATTCACATACCTTTCTTTTAGCAAGTATTCACTAAGGCGATTGTACCACATGCGTCCAGATTGCTTTAATCCATACAAGGATCATTGTAACTTAATTGAGTACATGCTACGAGGCTTTGTACAATTTGCTTCAAGCAATTTAAATCCTTCAGGGATTTTCATGTATATATCATTATCCATGGATCCATATAAATATGTTGTAATAACATTCATGAGACTCATATCTAGTCCTTCTAGGACTGCCAAATTAAATTAAGAAACGAAATGTAATTGCGTCTATGATGAGAGAGAATGTTTCCTCGTAGTCAATACCAAGTTTCTGCGAGAAACTTTATGCTACTAATCACACTTTATATCTTATGATTTCATTATTCTCATTGCGTTTTCGTACAAATACCCATTTGTACCCAACAGGTTTTACATCTTCAGGTGTTTGGATTACAGGTCCAAAAACTTCTCATTTTGTTGATAAGTTTAACTTTGTTGTATAACTTCTTTCCATTTTGGCCAATCATTTCTATGTCGGCATTCTTCCACATTTCGTGGTTCAGGATCTTCATCATTTCTTATGGAGGCCACTTGGAAAGTGAAAATGACATTATTTTGATCCCATTTTTCTCCCGTGTATACATAACTTATTGAAATCTCACAATTTTCAGGTACTTATGCCTCTTCAGGGGCTTTTCGTTTAATATGTGCCTCTTCAGGGGCTTCTACTCAATATGTGCCTCTTTAGGGGCTTCTTGTTCAATATGTGCCTCTTTAGGAGCTTCTTGTTCAATATGTGCCTCTTTAGGGGCTTCTACTCAATATGTGCCTCTTTAAGGGCTTCTTGTTCAATATGTACATCTTCAGGGGCTTCTTGTTCAATATGTACCTCTTCAGGGGCTTCTTGTTCAATATGTGCCTCTTCAGGGGCTTTTACATTATTTGTGCCTCTTTTGGGGCTATAGATTTATCAACTTTAAACTGATTAGTCATTTTGATGGTCTCTTCTAGAGTGCCAAGTTTTTCTTGGGTTCCCCTCTTCCGGGGAGTTACATTCTTTGAGCCAACAAGTCTACCATGCTTCATTCGTATCTTAGATTCATTTGTTAACTATCCTTTGAGCCGAAAATTCTACCACACTTCAGGCGTATCTTAGATTCATTTGTTATTTGTCCTACAGGGACATCAATCCATGTTGGAATATTTGCAGTCAGGATATATGACTTTGTCATTTTCTTTGTTTCAATGAATGCATCTTGTAATTGATTTGCAAGATTTTGTAAATGAATGATCATTTGAACTTCTAGTTCACATTGATTTGAACAAGGATCAAGATGAGTCAAAGTCAATGCATTCCAAATAATTTCACGTTGTTCTTCTGGAACTAGCTCTTCTCATTAAAATGATAATCTGCACAACAAGTCATTCTACCTTTTAAGTGTATAGGTAGACTAGTCACTAAATAAAAACTTCTGGTTTTGTAATGTACATCTATATGACCTTTTACCCCGAGGGACCAAGTTAGTCTTACAAGATTCTTTTGGATCTATCATCGTATAAAGTGTCATTCATATGGAATCAAATACTACTAGTGACATAGTATAAGCTCTTCTAGAGCCTTTAATCAGGTTTCTATCACTTGATATAGTATTAACATTGTTTGTCATCAATGTTGTGCAATGAATGAGACAAGAGTTTCATCAAAGTAACAAGTCATAAAACATTGTCATAAAGACCTCGTCTTTATAGAGTTGAATAAATATTATCGTAGCGAAAAAGTTAAAATCAATGGAAAAATATTAGTCATCGATGATAACTTAACTTAATAAGTTGTGTAAAAGCAATGAGAGCATATATAACACAATAAAACAAATATGAAAAGATAATTTAAAGTTATATATTTCTTAAATATCTCACACATTTGATTTTGTAAGTGTGAAGCAATTTATACATGAAATAACTAAGAAGTATTTCAATAATCAAACTAATTGTAGTGATGGATCAAGGTATGAGAGAGATCCATGTATCTTCAAGTATAAATAAAGAAAATAATTTAAATGATAAATAATAAAATGTGAAATAAACTATAAAATATGAACAATAAACAATGTGTTCAAAGATGATAACAAAATAAACCTATTTGCAAATAACTAAATAAAAACATAACTTTTAATCATAACATTTTCATCACCAATTAGATGGTCAATTTTCCCATTAGGATTCTCAAAGAAATCCAAAACATCTAAATGGGTTAGATCCACTTGGGCATCACTATCAATGAAGTTCATTTCAACTTCCTTTCCTTTTATTGATGTTTGGTAAAGGTCGACCAAATGTTTGGGTGTACGACAGGTAGGTGACCAATGCCCCTTCATACCACATCTAAAACACTTATTCTCATGGTCCTTAGGAGGTTTATCTTATAAACACTTCCCATTTTCTTGTTTTACCTCAGTATTATTCCACTTTTGGTGGTGCAATGAGGTTTTCATTTTTTGAGAATTTGGTGAATTATTACTTTAAGAACCATGGTATCAGGGATTTCTTCCATAACCATGACCACGTTTTCATCATCGTCCACGAGTTTGGGATAATATTGCATTCACTTCAGGGAATGATTTAGATCTAGTTAGACGAGACTAGTGATTTCTCATCAAAAGCTCATTTTTTGTTAAACCTTCATGGAAATGATGATGAAGGAAAATCAGTGTTTCTGCACGATCCTACAGGGATGCTTGATTTCCTTATTTGATCATAGCTCCAAGATTCATTGACAATTTTGTTTCGTGTAACTTATACAAGAGAATTAGAAATTGTATGCATAGCTTCTAGCTATGAAATAATTGTAAATAAAAATTGTTTTCCACAATTCCTATTGTGAAAAATAAGTGAGTACGAAATAAAAATAAAAAACCAATATTTTTCATAACTTTGAGTCATGATTATTTTGTCAAAACAAGAAAATATGCAAATTTGTACATAGCTTCAGGTTATGAATTATTTATGTATACTTTCTAGTTACACAATATAATTAAAAGAAATTAAAGAAATTAAAAGTTAATATCTTTCATAGCTTCAAGCCATGATTATTTTGTAAGAACAAGAAAATATTTAAATTTGTACATAACTTCAGGCTATGAAGTGTTTTATATATATATATAAATTTGTATATAGCTTCAGGCTATGAACATTTATTTATTTATTTATTTTATAGCTTCTAGCCATAATATTGTTTGGTATAACTTCTAGTTATACCGTATAATTAAAAATAAATAATTAGGGATCATATACATAACTTCTAGTCATGTATTTGTAATTTTATAATTTTTCCCATAACTTTTGGTTATAGGAATTGCACATATTTTTCATAACTTCTGGTTATGAATTTAGCCCATAATTTATCATTTATCCCATAACTTCTGGTTATAGGGATTGTACATATTTATGTATTCAAATAAAATAAATAAAAATAGAGATCAAAGGGTACGTAATAAAATAGAAAATTATGATATAAGTTTATCACATACCTTTTTATGATAAAGAAGAGAGAAGATCTTTCTATTTTTCTAAAGGGAATAACATCTTTCTATTTTTCTAAAGAGAATAACGTCTTTCTATTTCTCTGAATAGAAGAACGTCTTTCTATTTCTCTAAATAGAGAAAAATCTTTTTATTTCTTTTGTATAGTCTATTCGTGTTGATAACGTGTTGTAAAATTATAAAGTGAAAAGAGAATAGAACAAGAAAGAGAAATTCAAATGTAGGAAGAGAATAGAATAATTTTCATTAGAGATATCTCCCTTTTATAGGAAGTCACAAAGAGATATACATCAATATGGATGATCATCCACAAGTTCCCATAATCCGATAAATTATCATATTTTATAACAGTGTTTAGTTTTTCAATTTTTGAAAAATAGTTTTAAAAATAATTTGCACTAAAGAATCAAAATACTTTTTAATTTGAATAAATTGAAATCTCATTTATAAGTAGGTTTTATTTTTATTCAAATCACTTTTTATTTCATTCTTATCATCATTTATTACTTTATTTTTAAACACCCCAAATATGTCTGCCCACGCTCTCATTCCTCATTTAGGGGTTGTTTGGTACACGAGGTACACGAGGTACACGACAATAAGGAATGAAAATGAATATTTTGTTTCCATTCTTATTTTTTGGGGATTCCATTTTTAGTATTTGGATGAACCTAAGAATTCAATATTTGAATGATTATTTGTTTCCATTATAATGTTTAGTAATAATAGGAATGAGAATGTAAAAGAAATAAATTAAAAATAGTACCATTACACATAGTTTAAAATAAATTTTTATTTTCATTTAAAAACAATAAATTTTGAGAGTTTTTTTTTTGTTACTAAATAATAAGACTAAAAAAAATAGTATTGTTATGATATGAAGAGACATAAGGGCTTGATGAATGAAATTGAAGTGTAAAATATAAATTTTAGACTATTTTATATTTTCTTATAAGATGGATAAATCAAATTGGCACCTACTTGTGATGCATTAAAATCCCACTAATAAGTAGAATTTAATTTTTACGGTAATCATTTTTTATTCTATTCAACATTTATAAAATTTATCCAAATATAAGAATAAGAGAGGGAATAAATGAGATGTCTATTCTAACTCCTTATTTCCACGTTCAAAACACCCCCTTAAAGTTATTCAAATATGTGAATAAAGGATAAAAAGAATGAAATAATTATTTTCACTCCTCATTTTCACATACCAAACACCTCCTAAAAGTAAATAAAATATTTTACTAAACAATTATATAGAAATTCCAAAATGTAGTTATAGAAAGGAAATAAAAGTTTATTTGAAAATTCAATTTTTTTTTTTTACTTATTTCCTATATTTAAAAAATAGCGTTTATACATATTACTTTATTTTTAATTATATTTATATTTATATAATTATATTTTAAAATAATGAAAAGATATTCTTAGAAAATAAGTTATCTTTTTTCTTTTTAAGATAAAATAATATATTTTCTACTTTTTAATTATTAAATATAATTTTTTATTTTCTGTTGTGGAAAACAAAATACTAGTTAGACAACCCTCAAACCCATGGTTTTAAAAACCAGATTAGACATGTCGGTCCAACCGATCAATTAGACCGGAAACAGGTTGAACCAAATGAACTAGACGGTTCACTTCGAACCGAACAGTTCGATTAATTTTTTTTTTCATCATCAAAATGACGTCGTTTTGGAGGATATAAAATCTCCTTCCAAACCCTTTCTCTCCAAACCGTAGCTACCGCCTGCCCCCAACGCGCCACGACAAGCTCCCACTATCAAGCATTTCACTATGCAAAATCTCTTTCCACTGGTCGTAACACCGTTGCTTGAATCGTCTCTTCCCCGCTGCGACGTTGCAAGCCGGCAAGCCACCCCCTGCCATTGTAAACCACCCCCCCTCATACTGTAAGCCCCCATTTCGGAGTCCGACCAGTAGCTACAACCTATAAATCAAGGTATGATATTTAATTATTTATTATTTAATGTTTTGAAATTTATTTTTTAGATTTAATAATTAATATTCAATTTTTGCCAATTACATTCAGTTTACAGCCAGCCAACTATATATTATATGATATTGAGGCTAACATTTATAATTGACTTTATCTCAGTTTGGTTATTTACTTAATCCCTTATGGTACGTGGTATGGTATAGTCGATTAATACCTTGATCCAACTGTAAGATGATTTGAACACCTGAGATCAAAACTTGCTTGGTATATTTAGTCATAAATCATCATTCCTCCAACTCAAGTCTGCCTGACTGGTCCTATTTGAAATTTGTGTTTAAAAAAAAAATTTATCTGGTGAAATTTTAAACTCATGATGTATGCAACCCCTGTTTGAGAAACTATTTTGATATTTTTGAGATGAAGTAAAGAGAGTGTGAGATTTGATTGAGCATGTGGGCTATGGTGGCAAAATATGAATTTTCAATTTTCAAATGTTCACAAAGTCTCCACTCCCCCCAGTTGTGGTGGCAACAATATAAATTTTAGATAAATGTTTGGTTTGAAAGTAAATTTCTCATTTTTTTCAATTGTTGATGACTTTTATTTTCTAGATTAATATGTGATTTTTATAAATTGTTGATGACTTGATTATAAATCGTTAAATTGTTGATGATTTTCATTCTCCAGATTAATGTGGGATTTTTGTTTCTAATTTGATAAAGAAATAAAAAATGGAATCAAACTTGACTCAATCATCTGGTCAAGATTCAACTACCAATTCACAAACAACTAGAAGTAAGACCAACCCTCCATGAGAGCATGTTTCTAAAGAAAGATATATAAATGGAAGAAAAGCTCTTATTTGTTTGTATTGTAAAAAGATCTCATAGAATGAAACAACATCTTCCTAGAGTGAAAGGAGATATTGGTCCATGTAAATCGGTTCCTCCTAATGTCAAATTTCGAATGGAAAATTCTTTGCAAGAGTTTGTGAATTCCAAGAAAGCAACCCAAGAAGCATATGAATATAGAAATCTTTATGGTCCTAATATGTCACAATTTGAAAAAGATATGGTAGAAGGTGAAGAAGAGGTTCAAGAAATGCAATGTCCTATGGCAGCTAGTAGTGGAAAAAGAAAAAAAATCAACAGTGGATAAGTATTTTATGCCAAGAAATACTTAAGGAGTTCAACCTTCCATGAAGAGTGTATTAGCTGGGAAAGAAGCTATTTGGAGAGCAGATATGGTGGTTAGGAGATTCTTTTATGATGCATGCACTCCTACTAATGTTGTGAATTCCTTCTACTTCAAGCCAATGTTGGATGCTATATCTGCAATTAGTCTTGGATGTAAGGGTCCAAATTACCATTAGCTACGAGTTAAATCTTTTAAAGGATGCTAAGAAGGAAGTTCAATTACTTGTGGACTCTTATCGTGCAATTTGGGAAAAAGTTGAGTGTATAATAATGGGTGACACTTAGACAAATAATAGACAAAGAACACTCATCAACTTCCTTGTGTATTGTCCTAAAGGAATATCGTTTGTGAAATCTATTGATGCTTCAGACATTGTCAAGAATGCAGCTAATTTGTTTCTGTTATTTGATGAGGTGATTGAATGGGTATGTCCACTCAATGTAGTTCATATAGTGACTGATAATGCAACAAATTATGTGGCCGCAGGGAGATTGATTTCTCATAAACATAAACACATCAATTGGTCACCTTGTGTAGCTCATTGTCTTAATTTGGTCTTTAAGGATATTGGTAAGATGGACCATGTTGCTGAACTTGTAAGACGTGCATTAAAGGTGACAAATTTTGTGTATAATCAGGTTGCTTTGTTAAGTTGGTTGAGAAAAAAAGACGGATTGAAGGAGATTCTCCGACCTGGTGCAACTTGCTTTGCTACTACATTCATTGCACTCAAGAGTCTTCATGATCATAAACATGACTTGCAAGCTTTGGTGACTAGTAAGTTCTTTGTGGACTCTAGATATTCAAAGGATAATAAGAGCAAAGTTATAGTTTTCATTATCTTGGATAATAGATTTTGGAATGATTGTTTGATTGTTGTGAATCTTATGTCTCCACTAATGCGCTTATTGCATATTGTTGATTGTGATAAGAGGCCTTTGATAGGATATGTGTATGAAGGCATGTATAGGGTTCGTTTGGGCATTAAGAAATTATTTAACTACAACAAAATACTATACAAGCCTTATACAGATATCATAAAACAACGTTGGGATCAACAACTAAAGAAAAACATTCATTCAACAGTTTATTAGTTGAATCCATGTTTCTAATATGATTAGGAAAACTTTTATAATAAGTCAACTGTTATTGGAGGTGTCATGGATGTTATTGATCAAAAAGTTTTGAAAGGCAAGTTTGATACAATGATTGAAATGGGGAAGTTGTTTTGTGATCGATTGGGAAGTTTTAGAAGAGACCTTGCTTATTCTTCACGTGAAGTACTTCAACCTGGCAAAATATTATTTTCATTTATTAGTGTGTTTGTTCTTTTTCATTAGTTACCTACTTACTATTTAATATTTTAAACTTGCTAATGTTTTTTTTCTTATTTTTAATGTGAAATGGTAACTAGATGAATGGTGGAGGCTACATGGATACAATGCACCACATTTGCAAAAGTTGGTCATTCAAATATTAAGCCAAACTACATCGTCTTTTGGATGTGAGAGGAATTGGAGTGTCTTTGAACGTATACATACCAAAAGAAGGAATAGATTGGAACATCAAAGGCTTAATGATCTTGTATATGTTCCATTATAATTTGCGGCTAAAAAATCGGTATAAATGTTTTCTTAGTTGTTTTGAATTTAAATTCTTTTATTCACAATTATGAATAATTATATGTTTTTCTTTTTTAAGTTCTATAACTAGAAAAGAATCTATGATCCCATTGACTATGCATGCATTGATGAGACCAATTTTTGGATAGTTGATGAGAATCAGCCAACAAAGCTAGATGTTGACGAATTGAAAAATCTTCTATATGAAGAAAGGTCAATTCCAATAAATGAAGTGGAAGGTTCAAGTTCTCACATTGGTTAGTAGAATATTTAAACTTATAAAAGTTCAATAATTATATTTTTTTTCTTCAAAAATGATTACTTGTTGATATATATTCAATATTTTTGTAGATGATGAGGATGGTGGTGGTGTGGCTATAGAAGGGCTTGATGTGGAGAACTTTGGTTTTCCAGATGCTTATTTTCAATCTCTATATTCTAATTTCCAAAATAAATGAATACATGAATTTTATATTTATTAGTATGCAAAAAATTTCATGAATATTCAAACATTGACATGTTATATTTTGAGTAACTATTTTAAGTGTTGTGGTTGACATTTGTATTATCTATTATGGACAATGTGTTAAGTTAACAACTCTTTGATAATTTGATTATTATAGGATAGCAATGGTTTGATTATTTGATAAATATTGGGTTTATTGACATTATGAATGTATAACATCTTATATTGTGTTATAGATATCATATATGATGATTAATGACTTCGACAGGTAAAAAATTTTGTGAAAAAACTCAATAAACAAAGTAGATGTTGTCAAAATTTAGATAGAATTTATTAATTTTTAATAATATATAAAATAATAAAATATATATTTATGATGTCACTGGTTCGACCGTAATTCGACCGTCGGTCTGACTAGTGAACTGTGAACTGGTAACTTTTCCGGTTTAATGACTTGTCTGATTCTTGTTCGATTTTAAGGGTATGGAAACAAAAGACTAGCCTAAAAGACATAAACAAAGAACATAATGAATAAAAAGAAAAACTTATAGGCTGAGGCGTGACATACACTGTCCTTGAAATAGATCCACCCTGCTCGAAGACGAACTTGGTACACTAGGGTACCAGTGATCTACCTCCAAGATTCAACAACCAGATCTCACCTTGGGTGCACTTTGAAAGCAAGATGTGTACAACTCGGGTTTTGAATAAATTCCTCTAAAATGATGTATGAAAAAAAAAAAACTCTCTGAAAACTCTTTTAAAAATTCTTTGAACCTGCTTTTATAGGCCACTAACACAGTCTCAATGAGAATCTACTTGTAATTAGGAGATGATACAAAGTGAAAGGGAAATTTACTTATACAAGGAATGATACTGCACTAGCACAATCCCAATAGGACTCTTCCCAAAAATATAACACTAATAGAATAAAATAAAATATAATAAAATAAAAAATAATTCTTAATAGGACACTTCCCAAAAATATAAGACTAATAGAATATAATAAAATAAATTAAATTAAAAATAATTTTTAAAAATAAAAATAGAAATTATTTACCGTCTTCCTACATTTCTGAAAACATTACTCAAACCTCAAAGCCCAAAGACATGGGAACTCACCTCCACTACTGCACGTGTGGTCCTCAACAATAGATAAGATTTATATTGTTCCCTGACTCCCCCACCTTTCCTTCTCCATCAATAATTATGTGTTGGAAAATTCTAGGGTATCTCTTCGGTACCTACCAAAAAAGTTTTTCAAGCCATTGGATGTCCAAGATTACATCTTGGCCATCCATTTTAAATTTGAAATAATATTTTTGCTTAACCAGTTAAAGGAAGAACCGGTTGTGGCCTTCTTTCTTCCTCCATTCTCAACCATTTTGGGTTTAAATAAAATAAATATGAGATAAAAATAGAATTGGAAAAAAATAAAAATAAAAATGATATAAAATTTGAAAACATATTTATTAACAAAAAAAAAATCATCATATATCATAATTACATTATTTTATTTTTAACAAATTATTAATCATTTAAATTCAACATAAAAATAAATATGGTAATATTTTAATATGAAATGAGTATTTTCGTTAAAATTCAACATTTTGATAATCATATGTAAAGCTTAGGTAATTAGATCGTCCTAATTTTTTTTCGTACTCTCCAAATTTTACATTTTTTGAATTTAATGTTTTTAAAGTTAAATTACAATAAAATAAATTACCAATACTCTTTTGAGTTACTAATGATAGTATTTTCGAAAATAAATTTGTAATTTCAAAAATTTTAAAACCAAAAATCAATATGAAAAATATGATGAAAGTACCAAACATGTATTTATCACATTTTTCGTACCGTTCTCATATTTTTCATACCCTAAATTATTTATATTTTTAGAATTTCATATTTACTTTTTAACTTGAAATAACAATAACATAGTTTAATAATATTATTTTCGGTTATTATTGATAGAATTGTTAAAAAAAAAAAAAAGAATTAAAAAAATTTAAAATTGGAAACATTGTAAATTATCCTTAAAAAAGTAGAAAATTAAAACACTAAAAAATTAGAGAGGATATGAAAAATGTGAGAAAAGGTATGAAGATTATGAGAAATTCTCACATTCTTCATACCTTACCTCACATTCTCCGTACCCTGAAATTTAACAAATTTTCAATTTTTTTGATTTTTTTCCACTTAAAAATACAAATAATATTGTTTATTGATACTAATCAAGCTTAGAAATGACGAAAATTATTTTCAAGAAAATTTAAAAAATTAAAACACTAAGTAATTGTAGAAGGTACGAATAATGTGAAGAATGGTACAAAGAATGTAAGGAATCCTCACATTCTTAGCATCCTTCGTCACATTCTCTTTATCCTAAAATTTTTTACAAATTTTCAAACTTTTCAAAATTTTTTTCCACATGGAAATACAATAATATTATTTATTGATACTAATTAAGTTAGAAATGATGGAAATTACTCTTAAAAGAAATTTAAAAAATTACTCTTAAAGAACTGATGGAAGTTTGTACCATCTCTTAAAAAGTTCGTACCATCTCTTACAAAGTTCGTACCATCTCTTAGAAAGTTTGTACCATCTTTTTATAAAGTTCGTACCCTCTCTTAGAAAGTTCGTACCATCTCTTACAAAGTTCGTACAATCTCTTAGAAAGTTCGTACCATTTCTTAGAAAGTTTGTATCTTCTCTAAGAAAGTTCGTACATTTTCTTACAAAGTTCGTACACTCTCTTAGAAGGTTGATACCATCTCTTACAAAGTTCGTACCCTCTCTTAGAAAGTTCATACACTCTCTTAGAAAGTTCGTACCATCTCTTACAAAGTTCGTACCCTCTCATACAAAGTTCGTACCCTCTCTTAGAAAATTCGTACACTGTCTTACAAAGTTTGTACACTCTCTTAGAAAGTTCGTATACTGTCTTACAAAGTTCGTACCATTTCTTAGAAAGTTCGTACCATGTCTTACAAAGTTCGTACCCTCTCTTAGAAAGTTCATATCATCTCTTACAAAGTTCGTACCATCTCTTAGAAAGTTCTTACCATCTCTTACAAGGTTTATACCTTCTCTTAGAAAGTTCGTATCATCTCTTACAAAGTTCGTATCCTCTCTTACAAAGTTTGTACCATCTCTTAGAAAGTTCATACCCTGTCTTACAAAGTTCGTACCATCTCTTAGAAAGTTCGTACCATCTCTTACAAAGTTTGTAACCCCTCTCACAATTTTCGCACCTCCTCTCAATATATAAAACTTCATCTTCAAATTTAGTCTATGAATACACAAAATAATAATATAAAAATATTGATGACAATTTCATAACAAATGACTAAATGCTCTCAATTTGATTAATAATAACTCAGAAAAAAAAAAAAATTTAGATGTTATAAATCATTACATATTTAAATGTCATTTAACATGACATTTCTACCTACATCAGTTATATGTAAATTGAAAAAATAAAATAAAATCAAATGTTACCTTTTGACACTTGTAATCACTTGACATCATTCGTATAATGTCTTCTTTAAGACATATAAAACTTCATCTTCAAATTTAATCTATGAACAAAAGAAAAATTATATAAAAATATTAATAACAATTTGATAATAAGTTTTTATAATAAACTCATAAAAAATTCTAAAATCGTTATTTAACATCACATTTCTTCCTACAACAATTATATTTGAATAAAAAAATATCAAATATTACCTTTAACACTTGTAATCACTTGAAATCCTTCATCTTCTTCATATAATACAAATTTTAAATTTTCTCTCTAAAAAAGTTTTAAACTTGATCTTGAAATTTGATTTATCAAAATACATCTTACATATTTTGTAATTTGGTAGTTGAAATTATTTAATTTTCATATTAAATTACTATCCCTTTTTTTATATATGAATAATGAGAGTATAAGAGTAGTTGGTAGAATTTTATTTTTTTAGATAGAGTTAGGTAATGCATTAAATAATAAATTATATTTGATATTTAATAATAAATTATAAAAAAAATATAATATTTAGATATGTACGAAATGCATGTGATTATTTCTCATCAATAAGTCATTGGTTTGATAAGTTTTTATAAATTTTTTAATGATATGTAATTTTACACATGTCATTTTATTGTTGGGTTCAAACATGGGTAGGCAACCCAAAATGAAGAGCGGAACCAAAGAACAACCCCCTTATGTGTTTCTTGCACGGAAAATGCTGACAGCTGATCAACTGCTTTAATTAATCAACATTTGTCCCCATGTGCTCCATTTTCCCTCTGTTCACCATCCTGAGAGGCCAGATGATTGAACTAGTTGAACTGCTTGTCAAGATAGAAGATTTTTCTTATCACCGGTGATCGAATATGTGTGACGCACGTGGGTGATGACGTGATGTTGCGTTTAAAATTTATTCTTATAGTCGTATAAACGGTTAAGCTTCTCTATCATAATTTAAGTGATAAAATTCATAAAATATCAATAATTTAATATTTTATTTTATTTTTATTTTTAAGTTTATTATATTGGATAAAAATTAAAATTCACATATAAATTTATTTTTATTTTTAAAAATGATTTAGAATTTTTTTTCCTATTATCAGTTCAAATAATTTTTATTTTATTTTAGAATTATGCCTAAAAATATCATTTAATATTTTAAAAATATTTTATAGAGTAATAATTTTTTTTATTGTTGAAAAATTATTAAATATAATTTTAAAAATTGAGGTAGGTGCAGTGGTTGTAAAGTTTAATATCATGACACCATTTTAAGCTTTTTATTATAATATTAGAAAAACATACCAGCCATTGAAAGTGTGATAGAGGGAAAGGATGAGGTTGATGAGTCAGCTCAAGATATTAATATTTTTAACTTATATAAGATCATGTCAAAGTGTGGAATTGTCACATTTTATCCCTGAATTCTAAAAGGGAATATGGCTCAAAGTCCTCTCTCATTAATTTTTAATCATTTTATATTATTTATCTTTCTTTCAATAACTGTACTTTTCTCAAAAAATTTGAAAGAAAATATGTAGGAAATAAAATTAAATTTAAAAAAAAAATATTAAAAAATTAAAAACTAGATTTAAAACCAATAAATTTTTATTATAAGTTTCTTCAAACTCATTTATTTTTTTATTTTACAAAGATTAAATAATTTTAAAATATATAAATTTTAAATTGATTTGAATTATATTATATTTTTTTGTGTATTTTTTATAATAAAATTAATTATAATTTTTTTTTTCTCAGTACTTTCTCAAAACCAAAAGTCACTTTTTAATAAAATTAAATGATGTTTTGAATAGATATTTAAGAAATGTAATTCCAAAAGTCAATTTCTTTTAAGTCTTCTAAAAATGATTTTGAAACTTTGTACGATATCTTATTTTTATAAAGAAAACTTTTAATCTTTTCAAAATCATATTTCTCTATGCATTCTTAATCCACACACGTGTAAAAGTCATTTTCAAATATTAAATTAATTTTATAATTTGAAATAATTTTTAAAAAATCTTCAAACCCCACCTAATGAAAATATTTTGCAGTCAAATTCACAGAGACTTGCCAGAGCCGCAACCTCTCTCTATATATGTCCTTGCGTGCCCATAATTAGCTCCATGCTCTCTCCGTCCACACCATTCAGAGGTCTGGTATGTCCTACTCCCCATGCATTAGCACTAATGAAATACAGGGTTTTTTTTTTTTTTTTTCCTCTCCTCATGTATACGTTTAAGTTATTTGGTTGTACGTCGGTTTTGCAGTTTTTGTTTATTTTTTAATTTTTGAAAATAATTTTAGCCTAAAAATGTGGGGTTATTTATTTATTTATTTTTAAATTAAGAGTTTATTTATTAGTATTTATTCTTGAAGTATTTTTAATAAAAATATTTCTTCCGAAAATTTTATAAGTGATTTTTTTAATATTATAAATGATTTTTTATATTTTTAATAATGTTTCTTAAATTTCACCAAACACCTATTTTAAATTTTTAAAATTTTTTTTTACCCTTAAAACATTTTATAAAATCACTGTAAAATAAATTTTAAGTGATTGCTAAAATTTATAAAACACTTTTAAATTTAGAAAATTATTAATTTGTAATATTGAAAAATTACTTGTAGCTAGAAAAACGGATGATTCTCATAGGGTATATTTAGTTCCAATAAATTTTAAGGGAAAATATAAAGGAAAAAAAATAGAGAGAAAAAAAAGTAAAAAAAAAATAAAAAATAGATTAAAAGTCAATAATTATTTTTAAATGTTTTTTTAAACTCATTTTATTTATTTCCTTCATTATATAAAGATTAAATAATTTTAAAATATATAAATTTTCAATTAATTTTAATTATATTTAATTTTCTTTCGTATTTTTCCATAAAAAAAAATCTTTTTTTTAATATATATATTTTTTCTCTTGGTGCTTTCCCATAACCAAATATAGTTTTAAAAACACTTGGAGAAAAAACATTTCTACTAAAAACACTTTTGTGTAAAAATACTATAAAAAACACTTTTATAGTTAGTTTGATAGTGATTTTAGTTTAAAAAGTATTTTTGAAAAAATTATTAGGTGTTTGCCAAAATTTAGATTTTTTTTAATTTTAAAAAATCACTTATAATATTGAAAAATCGCTTATAATGTTTTCTTGAGAAACACTTGATATAACTTTTAATCTTTTCAAAATCATATATCTCTTTAAAACTTTTAAACTTTTAATTCTTAATCCACACACGTCTAAAAGTCATTTTCAATTATTAAATTAATTTTATAATTTGAAATAATTTTTAAAAAATCTTGAACCCCACATAATGAAGATATTTTGCAGTCAAAGTCACAGTCTTGCCAGAGCCGCAGCAGCCTCCCTCTATATATGTCCTTGTGTGCCCATAATTAGCTCCATACTCTCTCCGTCCACACCATTCAGAGGGTTGAAGTTACTCAGCTAGGTGAAGGTCTGGTATGTCCTACTCTCCATGCATTAGTACTTGTGAAATACAGGGTTTTTTTTCCTCTCCTCGTGTGTACGTTTAAGTTATTTGGAGTACCTCGGTTTTGCAGTTTTTATTTATCTTTTATTTTTTGAAAATAATTTTAGCCTAAAAATGTGTTTTTTATTTATTTATAAAATTAAGAGTTTATTTGTTACTATTTCTTCTTGAAGTGTTTTTAATAAAAATGTTTCTTCCCGAAATATTATAAGTGATTTTTTAATATTATAAAAAATTTTAATAGTGTTTCTTAAATTTCATAAAACAATTAAATTTTTTTTAAAAAAAACTTTTTTTACCTAAAAACATACATTTTATAAAATTACTAAGAAATAAACTTTTAGTGATTAATAAAATTTATAAAACACTTTTAAATTTAGAAAATCATTAATTTGTAATATTGAAAAATCACTTGTAGCTAGAAAAACGCTTTATGGATGATTCTCTTAGGCTATATTTGATTCCAATAAATTTTGAGGGAAAATATAAGGGAAATAAAATAGTAAGAAAAAGTAGGAAAAAAAAATGAAGAAAAATAAAAAATAGATTAAAAGTCAATAATTATTTTTAAATGCTTCTTCAAACTCATTTATTTTACTTTCCTTTATTATATAAAAATTAAATAATTTTAAAATACATAAATTGTCAATTAATTTTAATTACATTTGATTTTCTTTCATATTTTTCCATGAAAAAACCATTTTTCTTAATATATTTTTTCTTCCCTTAGTACTTTCTCATAACCAAATATAGTTTTAAAAACACTTGGAGAGAAAACAATTCTACTAAAAACATTTCGTGTAAAACTACTATCGAACACATTTTTAGAGTTCGTTTAATAGTGATTTTAATTTAAAAAATATTTTTGAAAAAATCATTAGGTGTTTGCCAAAATTTAGTTTTTTTTTTAAATTTTAAAAAATCACTTATAACATTGAAAAATCACTTATAGTGTTTTCTTAAGAAACATTTGATAGATAATTTTTTAAAAAACATTTTATAAAAAAACACTTTACTAAAAATATATCCAGTAAAAACACTTCCACATGTAAAAATAGAGTGTTTTTAAAAAATATTTTTTATTTTGAATGATTAAGAATAAAACCCTATACATAAAAATTATTTTTAAAATATAGAAAATAAGTTAAAAACATTTAAAATTCTTAAATATATTTTTATTTTATAAAACATTAAAATATTGTTCTCAAAAATTGATTTTCTAAACTCTTTTTGAAAATACTTTCCAAACAAATTCAAAATAATGGATTCTCTGTCATTTTTAATTTAAGACGTCTTGTGCGGCCTACCTTTGATTCTTATTGATTCAAGGAATCTCTTTCCCTTTAAACATCTTCTTTAATGTCATAAAATAGTTAAAACTCAACAAATATGTAATTTTTAGATGATTTGGTAAGATCTTTCAGTTTTGAAATGCTAACCCAGAAACAACATTCAATACCTCCTCTGCATTTACTCTTTGATTGGTTACATGCGTAATCTTCTAAATTCTGATTTCACTAAAATTTGAATATGAAAACCATACAATTGCCCACCGCCGATCGACAAAAAAGGTACCACTCTCACAATTATTGTTAACCTTTGTGTTCTATCATTTGTCCCATGCCCTTTTGACTGTTAAAAGAACAAGAGGCAGAGTGAAGTCCCGAATGCAAAATTTGTCATCACATTGTTTCTCTCTTCTCATCCTGTCTCTAAACTTTTAGCATCTTTAAATTAATTTTAAGCTTATGCTGCAGAGCAAGTACGGCAGTTGAAGGTGTTGCCCCAAATATGATGCAATTTGGTCCCGCAACTACAATAGTTCGTGAAGTCCTTACTGAAAGCAACTACGAAAATTGGAGCACTTGTTTAAAATGGTATTTGGTGGGTCAAGATCTATGGGAAGTTTGCCAGACGAAAGACAACATTCCTAATAAAGAACAACATCCAGAAGCATTTTCAGTTTGGGAAAAGAAGAATGCCATGGCTTTACATGCTATTCATATTTCATGCAGTGGAGAGATGCTTTCTCAGATTAGGGAGGAACCTTGTGCAAGTTACTTGTGGGACTTTTTGCAGAAACGGGCCAAACCAACCTTCTGTTTCGACCCCAAAGTCAGTGGCATAGATGAACGGTCACCTGCTGCCTCAGCCTCAACTGGTAAACTGCCTTCCCTCTTCCTCAACTTAAAAATAATAATTTCTCTATACATAATTAACCTTGACATTATGCATACGAACGCGATGCTTAGGGAGAAAACTTCGGGCAAGATTGGGTGGGGATTACGTGCTTTGGCGGATGAGGCTAGGTGTCGTTGTCACGAACATTTTCCTAACCGCTTTTTATTTTTCAAATATTACATCTCTTTTATTTATACATACTCACTCACTAGTTAAGAAGAAAATTCTTATAATAAAGATTAAATCTTCTTTTAATATTTAAAAAGTTTCTAAATCAAGCTTAATTTTGCAACATTCTCCCTTAAATTTGATTTCTTGATTTGTGACTCTAAGTGACTTCTTCAACCTTGTAAAATCTTCAGAAGTATTTGAACTTCGTCTATTTAAATTACCCACCAACTCTTTGCCCTAGAAACTCCTTCCACTTGGGCTTCATTTCCAGTAGCCCCCAGAGCCCAACACGCAGTATCCAGGCTCCCCCACCATTCATCCCTTGAGAATATGCAACTGAGGCCATAGATAAGCAGTTGTACCAGACAAACAATAGAGTAGATTCTTGGCTGGATTGTCAACTAATTTCTCGCTCTACAATGCTGAACAGATTGATAGCAATTAACAAGAAGAAAACTGCCTGCAGGGAACGCTGACTTCTCTCAGTATCAGGACTTAATCAAGGCATTGAGCCGTGGTAGGTGGAACGATATCGAATCCTTCTTTATTAAAAATCCGGATGCAGTGAGCGCAAAAATTTCACCAGCAGGCGAGACCGCGCTTCATATCGCAGCTGGTGCTGGACATGTAAAGGTTGTGGAGGAGTTGGTGAAAAAACTGAGTCCAGAGGACTTAAAACAAAAAGAGAATAATGGAGGGCACACGCCACTTGCTTTGGCTGCATTGTATGGAATTAAAGAAATAGCGCAGTGCATGATTAAAAAGAACACGGAATTGACTAGTATTTTAGATAAGGAAGGAATCCTCCCAGTAGTGCGTGCTTGTAACCGAGGCCACAAAGAAGTGACACGTCTTCTCTACAATTACACTCCACCAAAGGAGCTAGGTCCTAAAAAAGGCGAAGGCAAAAATGGTGCAACGCTTCTTGGTTATTGTATTGCTACCAAATTCTTAGGTAGGAGAGAATGAAATATTCCAACCATTTTTGAGATGAGAAATCTATCTTTACCCCACCTAATTATCATACCCTCCAATTCAACAGATCTTGCTTTGGATATCCTCGAGAAGCACCCAAGTTTGGCTGTTGCTTTGAATAAGGATGGGTTTCCCCCCTGTATATATTGGGTCAAATGCCTTCTTTGTTCAAGAGTGGAACTCAGCTTTGGTTTTGGCAGGGTTGGATATACTCATGTGAGTACATCTTCAACTTTATTTTCTCGAAAAAGATATAGATGCATACAAGTACTATTGTTATTCTCTCAATAGAGTTTCGCCAATTAAATTTTTGGAAAAATTAAAAAGGTACATTCATCAAAACATAAACCATTTTTTTTTTTAAATATTTTAAAACAAGATATATATCATTTTCCCTTTATGTATTAAATTTTGAATTATTCACCTTAGTTTATGTTGGAGTATAGGGTTGAAAAAATATATCAACAATTATATAAAGGAAGAAAAATAATCGAATAAAATTAAAAATTTATTTATTTTTCCCTCACTCTTGTTCAAATATTACAAAATATTTTATTTATAAATACTAACACTTAACAAAATAAAATAAAGACTCCTAGAAAGTTCTAATAATAAAATCTAGAAGTCTTCTAATATTCAAGTACTTAAATATAAACACTAAACCAACCACTCAAAATAAAATATATTTTTTTTAGAAACTTCTTATATCAAGTTAATTTAAGTTTCCAACATTTTAAATGACTCCATCACTATGGCACAAGAAAGATCTTAGTTCATTAGTTTGATTTTCTGGACATGCATGGTAAATTGTACTGATTTGCGCATCTTTCATGTAAGGCATATCTGTAAACGTAGATCATGCCTCAGATTGGGTTCAAATAAATGTTGTTGACGACATTGGACAAGGACGAGATGACAGAAATGATTCTAAGAAAGGTACGTCGCTACTACAAATTGATAATTTTAAAGTTGTATTTGTGATCTCACCTTCGTAATGGTGTATCATGAAACTATAAATTACGTTCCACATGCTAATTTTTTACCATGAAACTAAGTTGGATAGTTTTTGAAGGTTACTTCAAGAACTTTCGAGAGTCTCTTCACAAAGATTTTTAAAAAGTCTTTTATTCTTGAAGGTATAAATTTTTGTGGATAGAGTTAATGTTTATTAATAATTTCATTGGATAAGGTCCTTGAATTATCATGTTATGTAACATTAGCCATCTTTGTAAAGTCATTGCTAAGCAAGATTTCAGGATAAAGTAAATAAACATATTCTAAAAATTGCTTAAGTTAATTGTTGACCCAAGCCTACTCTTTTGGATTTTGTGTATAGATAAACAATTGGACCCACAATAAAAGGAGCCAGCCAAGGGTGAATCATATTGATCAATAAAGCCTAACCAATAGCAGGCACCCATGCATAGACCTATATTAGTCAGTCTTCGAATTTAAATCTCAATTCTTGTGGTGATACATGACTTTAGATGGTTACAGGTCCCTCAATAAGGATATGTTCCCCTCTTAATTCATTAAAGTGGGTTCAATGCATATAGACTGTATATTTTGTTGCGATTGACAAGCTTTCAATCCAACACCAAACCAAGGCCTTAAACTTATTTTAAAAACCTAAGTAGTAGGCCCAAGCCCAACATTGAGGTAGATGAAGTCTGCATAGGACTTTTTGAGCTCCGGTTTGAACTTAGGCAAATGTGGTAGCACTAAGGTCTCACACCCTAAGGTGTTTTGTACGGAGGTAAAGATGAAGGGGAGACGTCATGGAGGATACAATATTTGGAGGAGCCCCCCCCAAAAAAAAAAAAAAAAATTGAAGGAGGTGTGTCTTAACAGCATCCTTGCAAGAGTCACCCAAATTGGCTCCTACCTTTTTTATGTAGGAAGAATGTAAATCTGAAACAGTGTTTTAAGTGTTTTAGCTTGTCCCACATAAGAAAAGAGGAACACCTTTGGTGGGTTTATTAACTAGCCTACTTTCCTTAGTCTAAGAGAGCCTCGTGCACCCATAGGGCCAAAGCCTATTCAAGTGGGCTTCAGGTTGGTTGGGCAAGAATTCCCTAATACGCGTCATATATTTTTACAAAATTCAAAATATATATTTTTAATCTTTGGGAAAAGTCCCATTGGGACTATGTTAGTAGTTTTGATCACAAGTAGAGTCCGTTATAAAAGCAAGTCACCCTTCAACTCTAATTACACTAATTTTTGAGAGTTTTTCTAAGTCTTCCAGCACTTTGCAACATTCTTTAGCTGTGTTCATCATCACCCTTGTTGCATTCATAAGTTTATCTGGAGGAATATTTCTGAACCCAAGCTATACATGTCTCACCTATAGAGTGCACCCAAGGTGAGATTCACTAGTTGTTGGATTCTAGAGATAGACCATTGGTACCCTAGTGCATCGAATTCATATTCGAGGATGGTGAATCTATTTCAAGGACAGTGCATTGTCACGTCTTAGCCTATCACTGATAAGTTTGTAGTTCCTCATTTTGTTCTTTTCTTGTGTGTTTTGGGCTAGCCCTCTATTTGATACCCTTAGAACAACATCTTATGCATGAAGAAAAACACTACCCTTCTTAAAAACACCTTTCCATTTGGAGGTGATAGGTGCACTCCCTTTGCATCTATGATGGTGGGCGTTCATTATAAGGGGTAGTGCCCTATACCAAGGTGCATCCATGTATAGCAAATTTGTGGTTATACAAGGCACTCAAAACCTTGTGCATAGAGACAATGATTTAGTATAGGTGGCTTTACTAAGGTTTCACGTAAATTACAATAAACTAGCATAAAGGATTATTAAGAATTTTTTATTATGTATTGATAGCCCCTAATATTTCTAATTTTTATTGCAGGACTAGATCAATTAATTCATGGGCTGGTTTCATATCCACAAAAACTTCCTGGTATGATACAATTTTTCAATTAAATGTTTACTTGGGTTCCTTGCTCCTGACCACTCAATCTTATTCAATCTTAATTAAGCCTATTTGGATTAATGACCCAGGAATCAAGAACATACATGATCAAAAGTTGAGGCATGCTCAAGCCATCAAACTTCTTGGGAGCATTTGTATTGAACTACGAAATATGAAAGTTGACGTCCTTGGTTTTCAAGTGAACCAAGCAGTCTTCCAGGCTGTCAAGCGAGGGAATGTTGAGTTTGTCACTGAGATGATTAAATCTATTCCTGAGTTAGCGTGGAGCCGTGATATTAATGGAAGAAACATATTTTTTATTGCAATTTTGAACCGTCAGGAAAAGATTTTCAACCTTTTACATGGGCTTACTGACGCACAGAAGATGAAAGTGATATCTCCTTTGGATAGGTTTGGAAATAGCATGCTACATTTGGTTGCGATGTTAGCACCATCGGAACAGCTTGATGGTATTCCAGGTGCCGCTCTGCAGATGCAAAGAGAACTACAATGGTATAAGGTCAGCTTCTTTTCACCTACACCTCTCATAACATAATACATATTTTCTCTATCTATACATTCTATTTGAAACACCAAGATCCCATCTGTGGTCTCCACATTCCCTTTTAGGAACTACTCTAACACTTACCCCTTAATATGGCAAGTTCCATGTAAGCCTTAGTCCCTACTTCCTATGAATTTTCAAGAACTCTGTCTATAATTAGTGTGCTTTGGGTGTAAGAGAAAGAGAATAGAGAAAAGAAAGAAATATTTCGCCTTTTTATTTTTCTCATTGATATTTAATCGATTGGTTTCTACAAATATTAAAGTTAGTAGCCTACAATTATTTTCCCAATAAGCTAAGGTGACTATCTAAGCTTCTCATGTCTTTATACCTCCAACCCCCTACCCCATTTTTTTTTTCCTGGAATTTAGACAACCAATCAAGTATTCACCTACATCTTAGTAGCATGCTTTTCAAATTTTTCATGATCTTACCATAGGAGGTGGAAAGCATTGTGCCACCACTATTCAAGGACCTTATAAACTCAGATGGAAAAAAGGCCAGTAAGCTGTTCTCTCAGCAGCATGCAGACTTGGTAAAAGAAGGGGAGAAATGGATGAAGGAGATAGCAACAGCTAGTTCATTTGTAGCTGCTCTCATTGTTACCATTATGTTTGCTGCAGCCTTCACTATTCCTGGGGGTAACAATGACAAAGGCGCTCCCATATTCTTGGACGATACCTTTTTCGTATTTTTTATACTGTCAGATTCAATCTCACTCTTTTTTGCTACTACTTCAGTGTTGATGTTCCTGGGAATCTTGACCTCACAATATGCAGAAAACAAATTCCTTACAGGGTTGCCCAACAAGCTGATATTTGGCCTATACCTCCTTTTTATCTCTATTGCGGCCATGATGATAGCCTTCTGTTTTGCCATTGCTATTTTGCTAAAGAATAGCTCAATCAAAGGGGTTATGATCCCGATTATTTTTCCACTTGCTTCCGTTCCAGTGATCACATTCGCATTATTGCAATTTTCCCTTCCTGTTGATATTTTCATTTCCACATATCGGCCAGGCATCTTCGATAGGAATGTACAACGTTTGTACTAGCTAGCTGTGTCCCTTCAATGTGTTATAACATAACGCATGTCCTTTATTAGTCTGTTCAATAATATGTTTTATTTTAAGGCGCATGTAAGAAACACACCAGTTCTATTGATGCCTATATGATTCTATATTACCTCGATTTTATGCATTGTCATATATTTTGTAATATTGAGGTTTGTAGTGAAATTCTGTGATTAAAACTTTTAGTTGTAAAATTTATGGACACATAGATGCTAAAGAAAACCAGATGGACTCTTGAATTTTGTCAACTTGCAGCAATTCACCCTACCCACCTGAAAAGTGACAGTATGCACCACCAAATCAACCCTCCGGACAGACGGTGAACCATTAACGAGTCCTATGGAGAAACTAATACAATTTTAATTTAGCAAACATGATAGCTGCTAGCAATAGTCATTATTATTGTCTTATATGTTGTCAGCATAGCTTCGGGCTTGCTTGAAGCCGGAAAGGCTAGCTGCCACAGTTTTACAGTGCACTTTTCTAATCTTCCAATATGTAATTTCTAGAAGCTGGTAATAAGTTGCTAATCACCTATACTCCAGTGACATCAATGCATTGCCAATAATCTATGGCCCAGAAACATAGAACACCAAACTCACATATGACATTGTCCAAGGTATTCATGAAATCAAACCATCATGAAGATCATCAATCCTTTTGGTTCCTAGAAAGTAGTAAGAAAAAAAAAATTGAGAAAATGGTTTTTTTTTTTTTTGGTTTTATTATAGAAATTAATAAAGAAAATTAAATATAATTAAAATGAGTTGAAAATTTATGTATTTTAAAATTATTTAATCTTCATATATGGAGAAAAATAAGTGGAATAAGTTTAAAGAAATATATAAAAATAATTTATTAACTTTAAATATATTTTTTATTTTTCTTCACTTTTTTTCTTGTACTTTTTCTTTCTCACATTTTTCTCTCAAATTTCTTGGGAATCAAATATTGTTTAGTAATTCGATAGAAGAAAAACCAAATCTAGTATTATTCAAGGGATAGCAGTGTCAATTTTTTCTTAAAAAAGAAAGAAAAACAAGTGACAATCTTTGAGATGATTTGGCTAAATCATGTGTGGACAGAAAGGAATCAATCCATCATACTAAGAGCTTATTTGACAGTAATTTTAAAAAACACTTTTAATTTTTTTAATACTTGAGATTTTTTTTATCATTTAAGCATTAGAAAAACTATAAATATTTTCTAAAATCATTTCCAAACACATTCTAAATAAAATATTAAGTAGAAACAAAATATTGTTAAAAAAACTACAGTCATAGATACTGCAGATACGGTTATTCAAATACAAATATAAAGTAAAATTTATATTTCACGTTAGATTCAAGTAGGAACATCTTAAAGCATAATACAACTTTTGGTTGAGCACAAAAAGAAAGAAAGAAAAAATTCTTGAAAAATTTAGGTCCCTTGCCACCTGGTAAATTCAATGCAACAAAATGGATAGCAGATGAAAAGTCTTTCCCAATTTTTATGTCAACCTCACAAAATATAAATAAGATGAAAAACACTTTAAATTTACCATTTCTCAATTTAATGTACTTAGTGTCTGTCTGATTGTATTTTTATTCGAAGTATTTTTTTTAATAAAAGTGTTTTTTTTTTAGAAAAATCACTTATTAAAGTGTTTTTTCAAGAAACACTATAAAGTGACTTGTTATATTTTTAAAACTATTTTCTAAATTTTACCAAAGACATGATTTTTTTTTTTTTTTCAACTGTTCAATGAACTCTTAGCATTTCAGCTTGGGCAGGTGGCTGTATGTTCCATAACTAACCTTGCAAGCAACATCCATACAAAGTTTTCCAACCCAATTGGCCACTTAATAAGAAAAGTTGTTAGGTTAAGAGCTGTGAGTTCAATAGTTGGTTGGACTTTGCAACCATTATATTAAACTAGACATTATAAAAATCTTGTTTAGAGTTTACAAAAACTCTTGCATACTGGGAAAATTACAACGTCAATTAAGCATTTTCTACCAATCACGTCCAAGCATGTAATTTTATTGAATTAAAAACACTTCCATACTTGATATGAGGTTTGAAGAAAAAAAAATTGACGATCTCGAAAGGTTCTCTCACAATGCTCTAGACAATCATGCCATGATAGTGAAAGACTACAAGAGCCAATCACATGTATCCACAATTGAGAAGCCGCCCACTAGATGCAATAGAGAAAGGGAGATCACACTTTGAAAATGAGAATGCCTTATATCACTTGTTCTCTACAAATGGGAGAGGATCAGAGTAACTTAGCTATTTATAATTTCAATTAGGTAGAGCCTGGAAAACAAAAATTCCAATAGGAAATACCAGAGGAAGGTGAATGGGTGATTTGAAAATTTTCAATCAGGATTTATATATCATACCCAAATCTTTTACCCTGCGAGATGTTAGCTTGACTTGTCAAGACTTACCGGCACGGCTCAAAGAAAACCAACGTTCCCTAGGAAAGGCAAATGCTAATTCTGATTTATACCACAACTCTCCTGAGAAAGATCAGAAGTTCTAGAGGAAAATTCAGACAAGCAGAAGTAGAAGGATGAGTGGTTTCCTCATCGTCTTGCGGTATTTTAGACAGAATGTTCTACCTCCTGATACAGTGATTTCAGCTGGTCTGTTCACTCCTCATGTACTGCTATTGGAGGGGAGATGTGCATGTGAGGCAAAATAAAGATTTCAGGTGAGACTGGATGTATCCCAAGCCTCTCATGAATTTAAGTGGTTAGCATCTAAATTGCATGGATTCAGGCAATGTACACCATTTTGTTGGTGCTGATTCCTCCTGCATCAGTTGTGACCTTGCCCAATATGGAGAATTGGGATATGGGCCAATTAGCCAGAAGTCTTCTTCAATTCCGAAAAAGCTCGATATTTATGGCCGATAAGCTGCTGGTGAAGAGAGTTAGAACTCTGAAAACCTTGAAGAATCTGAATTGTCGTTATCAAAATCAAATATGGAATTTGGTTCAGCTTCCATGAAGACTGACGTAGATGACACTGCTGAGTACTCCTTTTCTAATGTATTGGGTATGGCAATCATAGGAGAAATGAGTCCGGAAAGGGATCCAAAAATGCCACAAGTATACCAGTGGTTCATGCTAGTGACACTGAAATCCTTGCTATTCACAATGGGAAGGCAGTGGGGACTATTTCTACCAGCCAGCTGTTCATAGAGCCAGATTTTCTGGAGGCTCGCAAGCTTAAAGAATGGTTTGACAAGGAAGGAAGGAACACCCCTTCTGTCTCTATTTCCAGAGAAGTAATAACTATGGGCAGAACAGATGTTCGAAAGACATTTCTCAAATCAGAGATGAGAGGCAAGGGACTTCTGAAAAGCCAGATTGGATTACTGTCTGTGCAACTGTTTCTTTCGTAAAAGTTGAAAATTTTTGTTATACAGCATGCCCCATTATGATTGGTGATCGTCAAAGCAACAAAAAGGTTATGAACAATGGAGATGGGAAATGACGATGTGAGAGGTGTGATCAGTCTGTTGATGATTGTGACTACAGGTATATTATTCAGTTTCAGATACAGGACCATACTGGCAAGAAGAGCTGATCCCATTCTTCCAATCCGCAGCACTCCCAAAAGAACGTACCACTGTTCAACAATGATAACTTGAACTCTCCAAGCAGGTCAAGACTAAGTTTGGAAAGGTTGATCCTCACTTCCTTAAGTTAGGAGATGCTATGATCGCATGGATTGAAGCTTAGGATGAGCTCAACCCATCTGCTGGAGATTCTTCGATCTAACCAAACCACCGGCTCTGCCAAGTATGAGAAGCTGTTTGGAAGACAAATCCTGAAGCGTAAAAATCTTTGGAACTGCTTTGATTCTAAAGCTCCAACCTTGAAAACATTTCACAACCAGAAAACAAATGCTGAAATCAGAAATTCTTTGATAAGATCGCTTGTAAAAATTATACTGTCTTCAAAGGCACGAGTTCAAGCTTAATCATGAAGAATGGGAAACCTGTGGTCAGAATTCTGATTTTGGGTGGAAGCAGAATGCTGAATCTGTGATGAAGTTGTACATTGAAATTACTGATCAGTTTTCCATTGAAAGTAAAGAGAGTGCTCTGGTTTGGCAATATCAGAAATTGGTTTTGGATGCAGGCTCAATAGCCCCACAGTCCCATCACCTCAAATGGGTTCTTTCTTACCCCATGCTCGGAGATTGAGAGACTAGAGATTGGATTGGAACATTTGAAGGACACGAATGCAGTGTGGAGTTACTGCTCGGATAGCCTGTTCTTGCTCGTCCCTAGCCTTGGTATCCCTAGTACCTGTCAGTATCTATTCCTCCTACTCCATTGGGTTTCAGAGTTGGAGTTTGAAGACACAAATTTCCAAATCAGTTTCTCGATGGCCGGGAATTCAAGAGTTGATACCCGCATTAGTGAATCTGAACTGGATGATTACAGATACATATATTACAGAGAATTGCAAGGGATTTCTTGTGCTTTTGACCAAGCTGTCAGCGCCTACCAAAATCGGTGACTTTGGTTGCAAAAGGAGTGCTCAAGGAACTTCTCATTCTCTTGGCTAATAAAAATGCTCTGAGAAGGCTTCTGAAAAGTGTCATACCAACTCTTCATCAGGCCTTGTTGCATCGTACCCTTAAGGAACTTCTAAAGCCCAAGTCACAGAAAGGGAGCTCAAAATGCAAAGAAGTCTCTGGTGTTCCAGTAGCCAGAATAGTTGGCAATGAGGAGAAAAGATCATCAGGTCCTTAATGAAGGCATTGCCAAGTGTACCTACAACCTGAAGATTCAACAGTTTCGGAAATCATTCGCTGAACTTGGAAGTCACTGGGCTTTGACAATTAACCTGAAATGGAAACAACTTGAAGAACACTTTCATGATCTTGATGTGCACTCTCTTCAAAACCATAACAGAGATAGTTTCATGCATAAGCAACGATCAGAAGAGATTGGTATTGATAAATCAGTAGTTCTAAGCCAATTCCAGCATCAGTAGGGTAAGTTGTGAGCTACTGCAGATCAATGAAGTCCTGTATGGTGGTACTTGATTCCAGTAAATTCGTCTATACTTGGGGTAAAGGTCATTATGTGTGCATTTGGGCCATGGGAGCTAGATGGTCAGGAGACCACTCAAGTGAGAGGAGCATGCTACAAGCAGTAGGGTTGTCCAAGTGCTGCCTATGCGTGGTTCAGCAGAAGCAGAGCAGGATCTTCGACCAATATTGACTGTACATGGTTTCGTGATGTCTCCTTGCATGGGATCCAGAATCTCAAAATCCAGCTGGAAATGGTGGCTGACTCTGAAGCTCCCCGAACCAAATATGCAAATAAGGAACTCGATCCAAATGCATCTCCAACCACTACCAGAGCCGCTTCAGTTGTATCTCCTGGAACTTCAACCACCAACATCAGCAATGCAGTCTTAGTCGCACCCCCAGGCCCCCACTCCACCATGGTCACCTTGGTGCACACTGTCCTCTCCTCCATTTGTTTCTTTGATCGGAAACTTACAGTTTTGAACTGAATTTTCAAATCCTTTTTCCATTCAAATAATCCCAACTTTAAAAATCCATCCTCAGACACTTGTAGGCAATAAAATCCTTATTTTCAATAAACTTTTTGCTGTCAAATTTTCTTCTTGGCATGCATTTTCTTTGTTTCTTATAATAATTTTCATGATTTTCTCAATTTTTAAAAAGCATGACTAATTAAATTTTATGATTAAAAAAATGGAATTTAAGGAATTAATTAATGCAAAAATAAATTGAGTCTTAGTGGGCCCAACATCCATGATATTTTCTTTGATAATAATGTAAGTAAATACTTGTTTGATGTTAATTGACCTTGATATGACCTTACTATTGTGATATATAAGATATTTCATACCTACTATGGTGCACTAACCTTGTTTTCCTTTTCCTATGAAATCGCATTATTACTTGATACTAAGGTACACTTCTATTCTTACCTTGTTTATTTATTCTTCATGTATGACTTGTTTTCATTATATGACTTATCATTCTCAATATCCATTGATTAACTAGTTAATTGTCATACATGTCTTAACTTGATTAGTAGAGACTTAATTTTAGGGCTTAAAAGGGTGTTATAGCTCATTGTCATACCTTTCTAATAAGTAACCTAATCTCTGCACCAAAATTTGTTTTCATAGACCCGGTTTTCCTTTTAAGAGTCACACTTAAAATTTTTTTTTCTTATTTTGTTTTGCTCTTTAAAAATAGACAAAAATAAGTAACATTCCAACTTTTTTTCTAAAAATTGATTTTTTTCACAATAAAGAGCGAGTCACGTCATTTATAAATAGTTCATAACCAATGTTTAAATATAGAAAAATTTTGACGATCGATAGAAATTTCAGTATTTTTTTCAGAAATATCACCGATATTTCAATATTTATCAATATTTTTACCCATTTTTTGAGAAATTTTCCGATATTTCCTACGTCCCGCCCCCGAGTGCGTCTACTTAGGGGATTCGAACCCTCCATGCCTTCCCTGCATCCAGAGGTAATAATATATATATATAACACCCACATTAAGATATAATCCTACAATTGTCCAATATCTCCTTGCATTCTCTTCTTTGAACAGATTTGCATTACTGATCTCTTGATTATCATCTTGAATTCAGTTTTTTTCTGAATGGCCTTGGTGTTTTTTGGTAGGTTTCCTTTTAAACTGTGGCTCAACCAAAGAGATAGTCACAACGAACCTGAAATTTATTACCGATGAAAGCTTCATTTCCGTTGGCAACTCATCAACCCCAATACTGTCTACTGCTACGTGATTCCGGAAATTTCAGTAAACCCAGCCAAAAGGCTTGAGTGCAATCCCTGGCTAGGGACTAAGATGCTTATTAATAATATATGTTCAATTTAAATTTATTAAGATTCATCATTAAAAAGGAAAAACCTAATTCTAATTATTTTATTTTAAATTATATTTAATTGATTAATAATTAAAATATAAAAATCAATATTATAATTTTTTTAATAAGTCTTTTTTTATACTATTTATATGATAATTAAATATAAAAAATATAAATATTAAAAAAATCATATATGTATCATAATTTATTTCACACAATTAAATGCATTTGAATTAAATAAATTATATTTTAAACATTAAATATATCATTATTTATCTCATTAATTCTATTCTAAAAAATAAGAGTTCACTTTTAAATTTTTTATATTTATCATTTTAATTTTGAATGTTTTTATTTTAAAATATTAAAAATATAAATAATAATGATAATAATAAAGTTATAATATTTTATAAATTAAAATTAATTTGATAAGATAAATAATAAATTATATATAAGACCATTATATCCTTGCATATGGATATTTTTCTTCATACCAATATCTATGTTAATTATATTTACAAAATAACTTTAAAATATGTATTTTTATTTATTTTATATTTTTTAGAGTTTTTTTTTTCAAGTTTTTTTCATGAATTTTAAATAATTTTTATTTTACTGATATTTTTGTCAAAAGATCTATATATATTTCTCTTATATTTATGATATATCCGTAAAATTTGATATATTCGTGTTTATCGATATTTCAAACCTTGTTCATAACAAATAAAAAACTAACGTAATTTATTTCATCATTTTTTCGTTTTTATGAAAACCATTTAATGAAACATAATCATAATTTCCAAATTTCTCATCAACCCTTTAATAAAAATTGAGTTTCTTATAATGAATTATAGTATAGTTTATTTCAGTTTTCAATTTTATTCAATTAAATAACTAAAAACAAATCTTTTTATTTTGAAAGAAATTCAATTTCAACATAAATTAATTAAAATAGTTTTTAATATTTTAATATAATTATCATAAATCAACTAAAATAGGTTCTTTTTAGCATACTACTTGTATTACAATAAGGAACTTATAATAAAAATATATTTTAGTAGAAAATTATTTAATAATAAAAACATTTATTTAATGAGAAAAATAAATATGGAATAAAAAATTATTTTTACAAATGGTTAGTTAAATCACTTCTATAAATAAGATTGTTTTGTATTTAGTGTTGAACGATTTAAAATTATATTATTAACAACAAATTAAAAATAAACTTTATTTATTCATTTTTAAAGTTAAAAGTGGTTATCTCTTTCATCAAAGGGAGAGGTAGACTTTTCCTTAGACTTTTCCCCATTAATAAATCATCCATGCCCTTTTAACTTTGGTACCACCTTCTGATTCAAAACTTTTGGTTTGAAGATAGTACAATTTTTGTGGTCATATCTTATCAGATGATTAGGATCCACTCTCTACCATCAAGCTGGAGGGCCAAATACCCAAAAAGCTGCTTTAGGCAAAAATATTTACAAAATCCCTAGTCGTTTTCCCAAACAATGTCCCCTAGTGTGCATCTTCGTGCTTTTTTACTTTTCCATCAAAGACAAAATGCCTATTAATCCAACTTTCTGTAATTGAATGGAATCATTTCCTTGCCTTTTAATCCATGTTATATTTTGAATCATTAAAAACATTTATTCCTCAATTCTAGAAGCTCCTACTATTCTTTTATGATATTTTTTTTCCTCCACTCTTATTAATCTTTAATAGATTTTTATTATTTATATTTCTTTACGTGCAAAACTAATATATATATATATATATATATATATCCCCTTTTACTAGTAAATTCAATTTTTTCTTATAATAATTCTTTTGAATAGATAACTATAGAAAAATTTTATGACATTTTCACATGTCTCATTAGTTAAGCCACCATTACTCATCGGTTTGCCTTGGGGTTTTTAATAAAATCATGATTTTTGTAAATTAAGGGCCCATTCGGGATTTTTTTTTTTATGTTTGTATTTAAAAACTAAATTTAAGTTAAAGAATAAAAGTAAAAGTGTTTGATAAGTTGTTTTTAAAAATAAAAAACTTGTTTGGATAATTTGTTTTTAAAAATAATTATTTTGTTTTGATTTTGTAAAATATTGAAAATTAAATATAAATTTAATTTAATATAATTAATTTAATTCAAGTCTTATTAGAAATGAAAATAGTTTTTTAATTATAAATAAATTTAAAAATAAATAGTTTTTAGTAAATGATGAATGGTAATAGTATAATAAAATCATAAATTGTATTTTTTTATAAAAAAAAAATATTAATTTAGTATATGTTAAAAAATATAAGGATATTAGCATCTTCATGTTTTTTTTTAAAAAAAAAAAATGAATAATGATAATTTAAAAATAATACTTATTAATGATATTTTATTTAAAATGAATAAAGAATAGAGTTTATTTTTTAATACGTAAATGAGTCAAATTTTTCATTACATGCACACATTTAGTATTCAATTATGATTATAATATTTTAAAATTCTTTGATTTATTCTGTAATTAATTTGATCGATTTTTTGAATTCCAAATTATTCTCAAAAAATTAAAGAATTTAAATTATTATTATTATTATAATCTATCAACCTAGTGAGAAAATTTTAAAAAATATAGTTTGTGCCCAAGAGTAACAATAAAGTCAAGATTAGTAATATGTTAGTTTTGTGTTGTAGTATGTGACTCATATTTGAGTGAAAGACATATGGAGAAAAAGAGGCAAATGTTGAAGCGAAGCGATGACATTTGTCATTCAGGCTTGTATTTCTTTTGTTGTGGGCAAACGATAAGTTGGGGGGTGCCCCCTACGGTACGGTTCAGGGGTATTTTTGGAATTTCATTACCTAAGGGTTAGTATAAATACCCTTTTATGTAACCCGAAACATAGTGAAAATCCTCTACCTTGTTCTCGTGGACATAGACAATTAACTGAACCACGTTAAATATATGTGTTCTTCTTTCTCGTTTTCTTTATTTTTCGTCATTAATCGTTGCACGGTTATTCAACATTTTGTTATATTATTATTATTTTTTTAGTTATTAGATCTATTTTTTGAGTTTTAAAGTATTTATAAAATAGTTAAACCTATTCATAAATTTAATACAAAGTATCGTTTGATTTGGAGTTCATTTTTCTAGTAAAAATATTTATAAAAATATAATTATATGCATAAAAGAAACAATAGAGTTATTATGAACCAATTTTTATCTATAAATTTATGTTATTAATGAGTTTATTATTTGAGTTTTAAATCATTTTTCAAAATTGCTAGATTCAATAATGTATCTAATGCGTTAAATCTTGTTTAATTTGGAATTCATTTGCCTAATGAAAAAAAAAACAAAATAATTATTCTATGTAAAAGAGAAATAATAAAGTCATTTTAGATCCCTTTTTGTTCATAAATTTTTGTTATTAATTGGATCACTATTTGAATTTTAAATTATTTTTATAAATTACTAGACTCGTTAATAAATCTAACACATTAATTATTGTTTAATTTGGAGTTCATTTTCCTAATTAAAAATTTTATAAAAAAATATGATATATTAAAGAAGAAAATAAGTCATTATTAATATAAATTTTGATTTATGACTTTATAATGTTATTCAATTTCATAACTTTTTAGTATTATTTAAATCAATTTTTGAGTTTCAAATTATTTTCAAAAATTAATAAATTTTATGTATCAAGTATAGTTTGATTTAGAATTTATTTTTTTGATAAAATATTTTAAAGAAGTTAAAATAAATTTTAAAAAATAGATAAAATTTAAAGGAATATCATATATGAAGTTTTTAGTATTTATATTAAATCATAGAGAGAGAAAAAGAATGGTATCTAATTCAATTTTATTTTTTTAATGACTTTCAAAATTTTTTTATGTTTCCCTTTTGTTTTTAAAAATTGATAAAAACAATTTCTAAATTGTTCTCTAAAAGTTGTCGTCTATTTCACTTTGTTTTTTAAAATTAAAAACAAAAAATAAGCTATGACTTTTTAAAAACAGTTTTTTGTTTTTAAAAATAAACTATTCTTTATTCACATGGTTATAAGGTTGTAGGTTATTGTTGCCCATATTAGAAGTTCAAATAAAGAAAAACCAATTATAGATATAATAGTTTGGTCAATCTCAATGGAATTTAGGGGTTTGATAATTCAATTTTCTATGTTAAATTAATGAACTATTGTTGAAACTTAAAGAAGTTAACTAAGATAAAACTTGAAAATTGATTTAATGATCGAGAAAATACACAAAAGCAAACTAAATATCCAAAATAGTTATGCTTCCAAATTTAGATCGTAAGTGAAATAAGATCTCACTTTTTTTTTTTAAATATTCACATTCTTTCACATTTGATTCCAAAGAGTGAAGCCTACTAACTCATGTTACAATCTAGTTGAGGGATTCACACATAAATTAAACCCTCCTGATAGGTATTTAATGAGCCTAATAAGGATCAAATATATAACATTATTCTTGGATACTTGTAGAGAATTTTTTTTCCTACATAAATAATCAAATCTATTGTCACGCCCCAAAACCCATTCCAAGGGCATGACGGTCATTTCACACCTTAAGCCCAAAGGCTCAAAGTGAAAATGACACAAACATTCATATTGTAACTAGAAATTTACCAATTACTAAATTCTTGTTCAGAGTAGTAGAACAAAATTCTAAAATTTCCAAATATTAACTTAAAAAAAACCTAACACATCAACCAAAGTGTTATTGTCTAAATAACTCTGAATTCAAATAATTTAAATGAGGAATTAAATTTTAATATTTAAACAATATCCAAAATAAAGTTTGAACCAAAATCCTAACAAAGAAAAATTCCCCAGCCTACCCATCATTCCTTGCCTGAACTGAAAGTACTTGAAAAATTATCAACGAATGGGCATGAGCTTAAAGCTCAATAAGGAACATCAATACAGTTTCATGGATCAAACATTTTTAATTTTAATTACAAACAAGAGACATAACATATAATCATTTTCATAAAAACTTTTGAGTTCAAAATACTAATACATTCAAACTTTTTAATAAAACTTTCTCATATCCATTCCAAAACAATTTCTCATCAAAACCAAATCAAATAAATTCAAAATATCTTTAGTCTGGTTATCAAATAACAAATGATGTCCAATTAGGTAGGACTTCACAAATGAGTGGCCAGTTTCAAATTTGTTCAATTTAAGGTGAACAAAACCAAAAGTCAACAAGTATAACCCGTTGACTAGGGGTCATAAGGTCAACTATTATAACCCGTTGACTAGAGCCATAAGGTGTTATTATAACCCGTTGGCTAAGACCATATAATCCAAAGTCAAACACTTTATTTCATTAATTCAAACTTGCAAAACAAAATATCATATCTCCAAAACTTTTCACTTTTCATAAATAAACAAAGAAAATTCTCAAAAAATACTTTCCATACAAAACACATATTTGATCCATGCAAAAAGATAAAAATAATATTATTACACATTTCAAAATACAATATAGAAAGAAAATTATTTTCTTCTATAAAAATCTGTATTAATTTCTCTTACCTTGAAGAAGCTCTCAAAAACTTGAAGTATTTAGCTTGACGAATTACTCCTCACCTAACATAATATCACACACCATATTTATTATTGATTATTATTGATATACATTTGACATTCCTAACAATATTTTATATAGTTCTCATTAATTTCTAATTAATTTCCTATGTTAACATTATTAGAGAAAATAGTATTTTCAACTTCCTAAACAATAATAAATTAATTTAATAAGTTTCTAAATTTTTATAAAATTCATATTCCTCCCTAATTTTATCCTAACTATTTATTTCTTTATATACTTAAATTAAATTAAAGCTTGTACAAAAACTATTATTGTTATTATTATTATTATTATTATTATTATCATCATCATCATCATCATCATCATCATCATCATCATCATCATCATCATCATCATCATTATCGTTATTCTTATTAATCCCAATGTCCCTATTACTCAACAAAATACCCCATGTAATTTTAACAACTCCAACAAACCTAACAACTTTACTCATTATTATTATTTTAATGTATATATATATTCGTCCCAATACAGTGTCTCAAATCCAAAATCTAGAAACATGCAATCCTTAATCTTATTATTTTCTAATCCCTTAAAGCCACATATAATCATAGATTTATTTACTCATTTAATTTTTTTAAAATTTTCATTGTTTAGATCTATTCATCTAATTTTTTTTATTTTTTATTTTCGAATTTCCCTATTTTCATCAACGAAACAACCTATATTCATAATTTCAATCTTTTGATCTTAAAATAATTTAACTAAACTAACCCTAATCTAAATTAAAATTTTTCTAAAGAATATCTAATGTGTTCAAAACTATTTAACAAATATAATATATTAACTAGGGTTAGAATCTTACCTGGAAAAATCTGAACTTCAAACTCTAGACCTCTAGACCTTTAGCCCTACGTTCTCCAATTCTCTGATTTTTTGTTAATAGAATTTTCTGAATAAAGAAGATAAGAGGAAAATTTAATTTATACCTAAGACTTTTAATTGTAAAATGACTCTTTTACCTTTAATGAGTTTAATTAATTAATTAATTAATTTTTAATTTACTACTTTGCCCCTAAAGTTTATTTTGGGGTGTTACATCTGTCAACACTAAAATTCTTTTAGAGAGCTAAGAAAGTTGAATGTTATAATGGGGTTAAAATTATACAACTTGATAATGTAATCGTCATCTGTAGAAATCAAAATTTTTAGTGAAATAAATTATCACTAAATTAGTCTTAAAAAAATTGCAACTCCCCAATTCGACAAAATTTGGAATTAATAAGTGATAGGTCCTATACACATTTGACATGTCGCATGTATTAAAAAGGTGACATGTGATGAAATTTGGAAGAACACAAAATTGATTCTTACAAATAAAATCAAAACTTCGAATTGCTACCAAAAGAGAATTAAAATAAAATAAAATATTCTTTTCTTTACAAATTTCTAAAGGAAATAAATATTCCAATTGAAGTCAAAAGAGAATAAAGAGTAAATAAATATTATCTTGTTGACAAATTTTCTTAATGAAGAAGACAAGTTACTAAAATCAAAGAACTAAAATTATTTGAATCAAGCAACTAAATCTTAGGGAATTCCAAAACTTAATTCCCTGATTTCACTTATAAATAGAGGTGACTTCCTTCAAGGAAGGGACTTCTTTGGATTGACAAAATGACTGTACATAGGAAATGAGGCTTCATAAAGAAAAAAAAAGTTTCACAAAATCTTCCTGCAAGTTTAAGAAACGATAGAAGTACTACACACGATTTTCGCCTTTCAACGAGTTCATTTCGAAACAAGCCACTTGTGGCCCTCAATTGATCTCTAAAATCAAATAAATATTTTTATCGTAGTCTTTCAAATTGTGATCAAGGTGAAAGAATCAAATGGATATATTATTTTACAAAAGAATATTACCAAAAAGATTATACCCCACAATTTAATAATTTTAATAAAAAATTTTGTTTTGCATATTTTTCATATTATCTTGGTTACATTGCAGGACTTTCATGAAATTTGTGTGCATAAATTTCTAGCATGCCCAATGAGACTTCTTTGCCTCTCATCTCTTTCGCCAAGAAAGTGATCACTACCAAGACAATGACATCTAAAAATACTCAAGTTATGCATGTTGGCAAGGGTGATGATAAGATTTTTATTACCCAATCATAACACAACACCTCTACAAGCCTTGTGACCCATGACAAAGCAAAATCAACTACTACTCCTTTAGCAAAGTTAGCAAGTGAGCACACTTGTTTGAAAACAATGGGGACACACAACAGTTACCAACTAGTCATCACCTTGGCCTCTTTGGGGTAGAAAGGGTCAAAGTCTTCATGGTAGGGAAAAACACTTTTCCATACTAAAGGGCTCTAGGAATAAGTTCCCTTCCTCTGAATGCCAACTCCAATACCAACTCACATGCACTTTGGATCACTAACTGGGATATCAAAATAGGACAACTCCTTTAATCATTCCAACTCTTTTACTTCTTCCTTCGTGGTGACTATGTTGATAATGACAATAGACACTATGTCAATAGAAGAACAATTAGCTGAGATGGTTCATGACATTAATAAACTCACTAAGACCATTAAGGAGAAAGATTTGCAAATAGCATCCCTCATGAGTAAGGTTGAGACATAGACACAAAATATGGTTGAGTCAAGCCAAGGATTTACTCACTATCTTAAGATTGCATCTCTAGGTGATGTACCACATATGTCTAAGTTGGTGCAAATCGAGGGGAAAATTGTTGAATCCACCTTGGTGGCGTCACTATCTATCCAATAACTTTAGTATATGATAACTAACACCATTAGAGTGCAATATCATGGACCCTCACAAAGTACACTCATGTACTCTAAGCCTTACACCAAGAGGATTGATAACCTACGTATGCTTATGAGTTATTAACCTCCAAAGTTCTAGATATTCAATGGAAAGGGAAATTCGAAGCAACACGTTCACTATTTCATCGAAACTTGCAACAATGCAGGTATAGAGGGTGACCAATGTGTCAAACAATTTGTTCAATCTCTTCAAGGGAATGTCTTTGATTCGTATACTGACCTTGCATTCGAGTGCATTGACAGTTAGGGTAAAATGGAGTGCAAATTCCTTAATTGCTTCTATAGCACTCGATGAACTATAAGCATGATGAAGCTTACCAATACCAAATAATGGAAAGACAAGTCGGTTGTTGACTACATCAATTGTTGGTGTTCCTTAAGCCTTGACTGCAAGGATAGATTATTTGAGGTGTTAGTTGTGGAGATGTGCATATAAGGCATGCATTGGGGTCTTTTATACATTCTTTAAGGGATATGACCCCATACCTTTGAAGAGTTGGCTGCACGAGCTCATGACATAGAGCTTGTTATGAAAACAAATGCAAGTGAAAACATGTCTATTAAAGAAATCAACGATGATAGTACTAGAGGCAAAATCATCGGAAGAGAATGTGACATCAAATTTTACTACAATTGTTTTCAAACCTCGGTACTCTAGTGATGCTCCTTAGAGTATGAGTGTAAATTGCATATTGCTCCTACCATATAAAAGATTAAACTATAGTAACAAAAAATAAATAAATAAATAAATAAATAACTTATGCCATAAAAAAAAATTATATATATATATTTTGGAAAACTTCTTAAATTGAGGAACAAACCTTTTGCATTAAAGAAGTCAAATTTGGATATTCTAAACTAAAATCTCTAACTTCTCTAAATGTAAGTTTTTTCTTTTCTTTAGCATCAGGTGTTCTCAAAAGGAAAATGCAACCCAGAAGCTAAATCCAAAAATGAAGCTTCAAAAGTTAAGATCAAACTCCAAACATTCTTCAACAAGCTTGTGAAAGAATATCAAACACAATACAAAAGTGTCATTCATCCATCTTCAAAGCCTAATAAGACAAAGTGGGTTCTTTAAAACACTCGAGGAAATTATTGATAAATTTACTTAGGATCAAGTCATCATTGATCCTTGATTAAACTTTGCTCCAACAACACGTGATTACCACCCTTGGATTAAAATCAAGTCTAAGCTTCACACATTCTTCAACAAACTCATGGAAGAATATCAAACACGATACAAAAGTGTCATTTATCCACCTTCAAAGCTGAAGAAGAAAAAAATCAAGTTCTTTAAAGCATTAAAAGAAATTATTGATAAGTTTACTTGAGATCAAGTCATCATTGATCCTTAATTAAACTTTGCTCCAAGAACATGTGTTTACCACTCTTGGATTAAAATCAGGTCTAAACCTAGCACGTTCTTCAACAAGTCTATGGAAGAATATCAAATACAATACAAAAGTGTCATTCATCCATCTTCAAGGTTGAAAATCGAGACAAATTCAAAGGATCGTTTTTTTGTTCTCCAAAATACTTAAAAAAGATCTTTATAGGTTTGGTTGAGAATAAGTCATCTTTGATCCTCAATTAGACTCTGTTTCAAGAACATGCGTTTATCACCCTTGGATTAAACTTAAGACAAGTGACGTTCCTAGCCCATATGAGTGAAGACTTTAACACTTAAGTCGCATTAAGTGTTGAAAATATAACACCGTACAACTTCAAGGTTATGACTTGCCTACATAAATGTTAAGTGTAGTTCCAATTTTAGTTAAAAAGTTGGACATCACTATGCATCCAAGTAAAATCAATTCACATGAGTGAAGATCTTAGCACTTAAGCCATATTAAGTGCTAAAAGTACAACATCGCGTAGTGTCAAAGCTGTGACTTGTTTGCATAAGTGTTAAATACAATTATGGTTTTAATTAAATGTTAAAACTTGGATACCTCTATGCATTTAAGTCAAATCAATTTGCATGAGTGAAGACTTTAGCATATAAGGCCGAAAATACGACACTACTTCATGTCAGGGCTACAACTTAATCACATGAGGGTCAAACTTTAAATATTCATATTTCTTTTTATGGATATTTAAGTTTATTAAAAAAAAATTCCTCCTCAAATGTGAAAGTGATTTTTTTTTTAAAGAAAGATTACCTAAAAACAATTTCATCTCTACGAACGATGAAGATCAATACGTGTTCAAGGTGGTAAGGATCTATTGTGTGACTCCATTATAACATATATTTATATATGTTAAGGAGTCATGCATGCCATCATCCTCATAGTGAGTCATCCATACAAAGTCATCTCCATTGTGTGTCATCCACCCGTCATGATACTACTCCACACATGCCCCATCATCCCCACAATCCAAGGAAGAACGACTTCTCTAAGAGAGTCCAAGTTGGGTTTCTTAAATTATTGTTCTTTTCATATAAAAGAAAAATAGGGAGGATAAATTGGAAGAGAAGATGTCTATGAAAAAAAGAAAGTGGAAGTTCAAATTAATTTTTTTTATTTTATTTTTTATTTTTTTATTTTTATCTTTCTTTGATATCAAGTGGAAAGAAATGAAGAAAAAAAAAATTGTATTTCAAAAAAGTGTGAAAGAGATATTGTAAAATAGGAAACTTCCTATTAAAATACTTCTTCGAAAAAAATTTCAAAGAAGAACGAAGGGTAACTTCAAGACTCACCCCATATACATTGCAATGCATGCACATGATACGTTTTGAAGTGGGGGGCATTTGTTGATATTAACATTTTTTAGTAAAATAGATTATAACTAAATTAGTCTTTAAAAAAACATGTGGCTCCCCAAATTGACAAAATTTGGGATTGGCAAGTCATAGGTCCCATGCACATTTGACACGTGACATGTTTTAAAAATGTAACATGTCTTCAAATTGATGAATGGTTGTTTTTCATTAATTCTTTCATTCGTTCATGTATAGAGTATATATAGAGGGTAATCACCATTCTAAGAATGGAAAAGAATGATACAAGGAAAGAATGATATAAGGAAAGAACAACTAATATCCTAATATCTCAACTTTCCTAATATCTAAACATTCATAATATCTCAACACTGAATGATATAAGGAAAGAATGATATAAGGAAAACATTCCTAATATCTCAACACTCCCTCTCAAGTTGGTGCATAGATGTTACACATGCCCAATTTTTCTAAAAATTTTGAGAACACTTGACTTGAGACAGCTTTGGTGAGGATATCAGCCAATTGATCTTCTGATCGAATCTTAGGCAATTCCACAATCTTATCATCCAACTTTTCTTTAATGAAGAATCTATCCACCTCGACATGCTTTGTACGATCATGTTGTATTAGATTATGAGCAATGTCACATGCGGCTTTATTGTCACAAAACAATCAAATTGGTTGCCTAGATAGGTAACGTAAATCCTGTAAGAGGATTCTTAGCCATAATGCCTCACAAATTCCTAGAGCCATACCTCTAAATTCCGCTTCTGCACTTGAACGAGCGACAACATTTTGCTTTTTACTTTTCCATGTCACAAGATTACCACCTACAAAGGTAAAGTAACCAGATATAGATCGCCTATCATCCACTACACCGGCCCAATCAGCATCAGTATATACTTCTATACTCTGATGATCAACATTTTTAGTGAACAAAATTCCTTTCCCAAGAGCATTCTTCAAATACCTCAAAATACGCATGACTGCATTCATATGTTGCTCTCTAGGATTATGCATGTATTGACTCACTACACTCAATGCATAAACAAGATCTGGTCTTGTATAAGCTAAGTACATTAATCTCCCCACAAGTCTATGGTATCTTCCCTTATCGGTTGATACTTGATTAGGCTCAACACACAATTTCAGACCTTCTTCTATTGGTGTATTAATAGGTTGACATCCTGATATTCCAGTCTCCTATAAAAGATCTAAGGCATACTTTCTTTGAGACAAAAAAATTCCTTCACTTGATCGAGAAACTTCAATCCCAAGAAAGTATTTCAGAGGACCTAGATCTTTCATTTCGAATTCTCTAGATAGATAATTTTACAGAGCTTTTCTTTCTTCAAGATCATTTCCTATAACTACCATGTCATCCACATATACGATGAGTGTCATAATCTGACCATGTTGTTTTTTCAGGAACAAAGTGTGATCTAAATTACTTTGACGATAGCCAAAAGCTCTCATTGACTTTGTGAACCTTCCAAACCATGCTCTCGGGGATTGCTTCAACCCATACAATGACTTTTTCAATTTGCACACCTTCTGACATTGCTTTTATGACACCATGCATCCTGGTGGAAGATCCATTTATACTTCTTCAGATAACTCGCCATGCAGAAAGACATTTTTCACATCGAACTGTTGTAATGGCCAATCTAGGTTTGCAGCTAAAGACAATAATACTCGAAATGTGTTGATCTTAGTTACAAGTGAAAATGTCTCTATGTAATCAATTCCATAAGTTTGAGTGTGCCCTTTTGCTACCAGTCTTGCTTTAAATCATTTAATACTACCATATGCCTTGTACTTCACAATATAGATCCAACGACACCCAACTGGCTTCTTTCCTGGTGGACATTCTACGAGTTCCCATGTTTCATTCTTCTGCAATGATTTCATCTCTTCATTCATGGTTGCTTTCCACCTTGGATTAGCTAAGGCTTCCTGCACACTGTTAGGAATAACTATAGTAGATAATTGATTTACAAATGACTTATTTGATTTAGACAAACGATGGTTAGACACATAGTTGCTCATGGGATATTTGACTTTGGTAGACAATTCAGGTTCATATGTGGGTTTAGGAATACCTCTATTATGACGGTGTGGTAACCGTTTCATGAATGGATCAAGTTCCAAATTAAGAATACCCTCAACAGACGACGATTGGTTTGGAATTTCAGTGAAGACATCTTCGGACCCAAATTGTTGACCACTCATATCCAACTCACCCGCTTCCTAGTTTACTAGTTTAGATTGTCCAGATTCCTCCTCCTCAGAGATATGATAATCATAATCGAGAGTCTGAATTTCCTTCTGGTACTCCCCTTGAAGTTCAAACTCAAATGAAAAATACATTGAATCTTCATGAAACACCACATCCATTGTAATAAACATTCGTCGAGTTGGAGGATGGTAACATCGATATCCCTTTTTGTGCAATGCATATCCAACAAACACACATTGCAATGCATGGGAAGTTAACTTGGTGTGTTAGTGTTTGTGTAGATGCACAAATGCCACGCAACCAAAAACACGAGGTAGATTTGGGACGATTAGGGCAACTACAACATTAGTAAGAGCTTGGAGAGGTGTTTGGAAGTTAACTAAGTTGGAAGGTACCCGATTGATCAAGTATGCGGTAGATGTGATTGCTTCTCCCCAATAAGATATCGGTATTTTTGCTGCTATCAAGGAAGCACGAACAACCTCTAACAAGTGCCGATTTTTCCGTTCAGTGACTCCATTTTGCTGGGGTGTATTGGAATAAGTAGTCTGATGAATGATGCCAAGTCCTTCCAAATACTTTTGAAGATCAGAACTCTGATATTTTCCACCATTATCACTACGCAGAACCCGAACCTTTGCATTGTCTTGAGTTTCAATCATTTTATGAAAATTTTGAAACAATAAGTTCATTTCATCTTTGGTCTTCATCAAGTATAACCATGTCATTCTGGTGCAATCATCAATAAAAGTGACAAACCAACGCGAACCACTTAAAGTTGGGACTTTGGATGGGCCCCAAACATCAGAATGTATAACCATAAAAGGAGACGGACTTTTATTCAAAATTAACGGAAATGAAGCACGATGACTTTTAGCCAATTCACAAATATTACAACGGAAACCAAAAATATCACTTTTTGCAAACAAACTAGGAAACAATTTTTTAAAATAACCAAAGGAAGCATGTCCCAGACGTCGATGCCACAACCAAATTTCAGACTTTTTCTTCTCCCCCTCAGATCCATCTACCATCAAGGCTTGTCGCAACTTATTTGAATCCTACTCTAGAAGTTGAGAGATAAATCATTCTTTCCTTCAGCCAGGTATGCTTGACTAACCACAGATGCCTAAGTCTGTTTTTTCTTGGTCTAAATATGGGGTTTCACTTCTATAATTAATAGAAACTTCTTTTCTACATGTAGGAGGGAGAAAAATAATGTAGTGGCAGACTGAGTTCCTAAAAAAAGTATGACGGTATGTTATTGACTCAATCATAGTTGATAGTTTTCCTTTTTGTTTGTTGAGTAGAATTCATATGTTTCTTTGTTGTGTAAATCATAATTTTCATGCCATTGTATTTCTTCCACTAGCTCAAGTGCTTCTTAATTAGAATTTCAATGAGCACTTTTATAGTTCATTGTTTATGTAAGTGTTGAGGAGCATTTCACATTGGGGGCAATTATCACATTTGGAATGCTTGGATAGGCAAATTCTATTCAATTGGGCTAACCCTTTTTTTCCCTTTTTTTTTGGTACTTCCTGAATGTAAGGTGGTAGGTGGTGGAAGCTTGATGGATTTTCCATACAATGGCTTTTCTGCTAGTTGATGGCATAAAAATGAAAGGATTTTTTTACGCTTGTGGCTCTCGAAGAAGAACTCAACTTAAGGACGTCAATGTTGTGCTTTTACATTTGCAGTGGCTAAAGCAAAATCAATTGTCTTTGGTTTTGGTGCTTAGTATAGAATGTAAGAAATGTGAAACTTGTTTTCTCCTTAGACATTAGTTGCAGATGTTCCTACAGGATTTGGTTCTCTGGTATGGTGATTTGAATATTTTTATTTTCTTAAAAGTTGTAATACTTTAGTTTTTTTTTTCCTTTTTTTTAAAAAGAAATTTGCGAGAATATTGTAATTTCCTTCTTACCATAGTGGATTATTTCTATATTGGCATGTGGTTTTTCCCTCATTATTAGAGGGTTTTCCATGTAAATGTTGGTGTACCTTTAATTTCATTCCTTCCACAAATGTTCATTTCTTGTGTCATAAACTTTTCTGTCTTAGAGGATGAGGGGCTAATGACACAACTTAAAATGAAACCATAAACGTATATGTTAGGTGAAACTAGAACTTCAACTCCAGTAATCAACACAATTCGAAGCTTAACCCAAAATATAGTTGTCTTGTTAGTGTTGCTTAAGTTACTTAGGCTAGTGAGAGAAAAGTTAGAAAGTCTAGAGCCTGTTTGATTATGAAAATGAGAACTATTTTCTATTGAAAATAATGTATAAAAAATGAAATAAAATATTTTTTTGTTAACACATGAGTCCCAAGCTTATTTCGTCATTGTGTATCTGAGATGTTCTCTCAGAAATGGTTTCCTTTCAAATGATGAGTGTCTTCTTCCTACATCTCTCACCTCTCTTGGAATCTGGACAATGGGGTTCCTAGCCTCCTTGGCTCTCCAGAATTTCACCTTTCTGAAACAGCTAGATACCATCATGCGCGAAATGGAGCCTAAATTTTTTAATAATGTGGAGGAGATCTGATTAATGGATTGCAAACTCTCACGTGTCTTGAAGAGCTGCAAATAAGGAGATGCCCTAACCTAGAGTTATTTGCAGATTCGGGTTTGCTGCTGATGCTTAGACAGCTTCAGGTGAGTAACTGTAAGGGTCTAAAATGGTTGCCTCGCAACTACAACTCATGTGCCTTGAATCCTTGGACATTAGTTACTGTCCATCTCTCGTATGCTTTCCAAAGGGTGAGCTACCCACCACACTCAAGGAATTATATATCGAATGTTGTGAAAATCTAGAGTCTCTACCAGAGGGAATGATGCACCACAGTAATTGTTCGTCTCTCAAGTCCTTTCGAACAGGGGAGTTATCCTCCACCCTTAAGCAACTTGAGTGCCTTCACAGCCTCACACACCTTATAATTGAGAGATGTAAGAATCTGAAATCCCTTCCACATCAAATGAGAAACCTCAAATCTCTTCAAGTGCTGGCCATAAGGGATTGTCCGGGAGTTGAGTGCTTTCCAAAAGGGGGTTTGGCCCCCAACCTGACATCACTTTATATTTGTGATTGTAAGAATATGAAAACTCCCATATCTGAGTGGAGCCTCCACACTCTCACATCTCTTTATCAATTGACTATTAAGAATATGTTTCCAGATATGCTTTCCTTTTCGGATGAAGAGTGTCCTCTTCCCATATCTCTCACCTCCCTTACAATCAATGGAATGGAATCCCTAGCCTCCCTAGCTTTCCAAAACCTCATCTCTCTCACCTCCCTTACAATCCATGGAATGGAATCCCTAGCCTCCTTGGCCCTCCAAAACCTCATTTCTCTTCAATCCCTATGTATCTCAAATTGCCCTAACCTCCGATCCTTAGGGCTGATGCCTGCAACACTTGGAAGACTGGAAGTCATTGATTGTCCGACTATAAAAGAAAGGTGCTTAAAGAATAAAGGAGGCCCAACATTGCCCACATCCCCCGCATTTGGATACAGGGATAATACATAGACTGAGGCAGAAAAATTGTAGGTGGAGACATTACGTTTCATCCATCCTTACATTCAGTCAGGTGTGCTCATTTGCAACTCACCCCCAGTTTCTTTAATTTATTTTAATGCAATTTTAATACCAGTAACTTAACCCCTTGTGAATTAATCACTGGACTGTTGTTGAATATCTAAATGCATCCAGGAGGTGGCTTCTTAGATCAGTGGCTTCATTGTTTCTTGGAAATTTTTTGTTGAAAAACTCCTTTGCAGTTGGCATTCTTTCATTTTTTGCAGCATGATTTACTCTGACCTTACACGTATGCAATCCAGACCATAGCTTATGAATTGTTCTGCAGCAAAATGACTGCAGTTTCATGTCTTAATCTTTGATGAGATATCTTTTGTTAGTTCCCAACTGCATTTACCCTTTTCAATTACACAATTTCTTATTTAGATCCCTTAAACTGGCATGGTATCTCAAAGTAATAGATGTTCCTTGTGCACATATACTACATTGATAAGGTGACAATTAATTTAGAGGTCAATTTATGTTAAGATTATTAATAGTTATCTCTTGGTTTCAGTTTCATCTTAAAGAAGATTGGAGTAGGCAGGGATGAAAACCTTCTGGTTGACTTTGGATTTGAACTACTGTATCTCAAGGAAGGTGTCCATACATAGGTTGATTTCCTGATTCTAGTCCTCAGAAGGCTGCCAGCAATGCTAAGGCTTATCATAAGTTCTAAAAGACAGGCGCTTAAAGGAGAGAGGAACTCTGGCCCCACATTGCACAAGTCCCCTGCATTGATGTAGATTTCGAATTTTGTTGATTAACTATCACAACTTGAGCTTGAACTTCATTTCTGTATGCTGAAACATGGGATCAAAGACCATTCAACCCTGTCCCATCCTGAGTTTCAATTAGGTATGGACTTCTAATTATTAATGTAATTTTTTAAGGATTCCATTTTCCATAATCAAGATGTAAGCAAAGACCACTTCTCTCTCCTTATTTTGGATTTGGTATGCCCTCCCATTTTCATTGACCCAATATCAGTTTTAATGTTAGCTAGTTATAGAAATTTCTTGTTTACATGTGGGAACTAGAAGGAAAAAAAATGACACGGATGAAATCTGATGTTTCTTTATCATAACTGGTTCCTAATCACATTTGGTTGTATGTTCTCAATCACAATGGTGGATCATTGTTTTTTGCATTTTTATTTTTATTTTTATTTTTTGAAGTAAATATTACAGGTTGCTCTGAGTTGTTAGTTGATATGCTCTATTTTAAAAAAAAATCTTCTCTATGTAGGAAGAAGGAAAAAAATGCAAGTGGAATCAAAAGCTTTTGAATAATAAGTTTGTGGTCTATTCAAATCAATGATGCGGAAAGTATCCCCTACTTTCGGGTAGATGGGGAATATATGCATTGAAGAATAATAACTAGAAATAGAAATGCATTTTGTGGGTACTAGAAAAGAAATAGAAGCAGAAAGCCATTCAACCCCCAATCCTTGCAAGTACAATATTACTACCATTTTCCTATCATTTCCTTACTTTTCTTATACTTAGGGATAACTTAATTGTGTGTACAACATCAACTTCGTTTTCTCTGGGGACCATCAATTTGGATCAAAGACACCATGCCATTGAGTTACTAAATTCATCCTCTTTCCTTTGTCTTTTTTTCTTTTAAATGATATTTTTAACTTTCCAATTTTTAAAACCATTTTCTCGGATTTGGTTCGGAAGTGGTAAATTTATATAAAAAAAAATTATTTCTTTTCTGCATGCTATTATATTTAGTGGACTTAGATATGGATATCTAGATGTGAATTGCTATTCCAATATTAGAGTAGGTTAGTAGAGAAAAAATAAACTGAAAGTCTGACAAATGAAACAATTTTCTTTTTAATGAAGACAAAAAGCTTTTTGAATGATTAAAGGACATTCACATGGGTCCTGCTTTGACAGGGATGAGGCAGGTCGTAGACAGGGTGAAGAAAAAGATGAGAGATGTTCCATTCCCTAATTAAGAAATGCAAGTGAACAATTAGTTATATCTACCAATTTAGCTCTCTTCCAACTTCATTGACCCAATATCAAAATGTAGAAAGGGGAAAAATTTGTGAAGATTAAATGAAGTTTCTAAACATGATTGCAGCCTCTTCACATATTGGCATATTTTTTACTTCTCCGCTGGATGAATTTTTTTCTTTTTGTTCTTGTGTAAGTTGGTCACCTTCATTTTTCATACTAAGTATTTCTATCACCAGTTCATCTTCCTGCTCTTATCCTGTGCTTCACTCACTCTCTCTCTCTCTCTCTCTCTATATATATATATATATATATAGAGAGAGAGAGAGAGAGAGAGAGAGAGAAAGTTGGCATTCTGTAATTTTTTTGCAACATGATTTACTCTTGACTCTACAGTCCAAACCACAGCTTATGAATTATTCTGCAGCAAAACAAATATAGTTTCATGCCACAACTTTTTATGGGATGTCTTTTGCTAGTTCTCAATTTCATTCACTCTTTTTAATTACACAATTACTTATTTAGATCCGTGAGACTGGCGTGGTTTCTCAAAGTAACAGAAGTTCATTGTTCAGGTATACTACATTGATAAGGTCACGTACAGTTAACTAATTTGAAGGTCAATTTATATTCAGGTTATTAATAAATTTCTCTTGGTTTCAGTTTGATCTAAAGAAGATTGGGGTAGGCAGGAACAAAAATCTTCTGGTTAACTTTGGATTTGAAGTACAGTATCTCAATAAAGGTGTGAGAATCTGAAAATCCCATATCTGAGTGGGGCCTCCACACCCTCACCTCTCTTCCCAAGTTGATTATTGAGGATATCTTTCCAGGTATGGTTTCCTTCTCAGATGAAGAGTGTTTTCTTCCTGCATCTCTCACTTCTCTTGAAATCAGGAGAATGGAATCCTTAGCTTCCCTGTCTCTCCAAAACTTCATCTCTCTTTGTTATTTTTATTTTTATTTTTCCTTTTTTACTTTTGTTCATTAATTTTTTTTTCTTTTCCAATTTTACATTAGTTGTCAAGGTTGATCCTTGCATGTTCAGGTCCTGTAATTTCTGGAAGGGGGGTTTGACCCCATGGTAGCTTCAGTTTGGGTTCAATTCTAAGAAGTTTGATACACGTGTCGGAGTAGCACTGGTCCACTAGGCCTTTAGAGATGATGAAATCATGCTGCTTGTCCTCTAACTTGAAGTAAGCTTTTTTCTGAAAGTTTCTTCAAGTGTTATTAATCTTAAGTTGTCCTGAGCTCTGGTCCTTTTTGCTAAAGGAAGGGTTGCATGCAACACCCAATGCTTGAAATCCAGCTCAATTTTCTTTTTCTAAGACAAAGTTGCTTAAAGGAGAAAGGAGGAAGTTTGGCTCAAGGTTGCCTACATCTCTGACATTCAGCAACATGACTTTATTGGAAAATATGAATTTATATTGAATTGTGTTTTTCCCACTCTGGAAAGTTGAGAGAGAGATCACTCCTTTTTCCTTCAGCCAGGTATGCTTGACTAACCACAGATGCAGAACCATCTTTTTTATTGGTCCAAATATGGGGTTCACTTCTATAATTAACAGAAACTTCTTTTCTACATGTAGGAGGGGGAAAAAACAATTCAGATGCAAATTTAATTCCTAACATAAGTATGGTGGTATGTTATTGACCTCAATCATAATTGATGGTTTTCCTTTTTGATTATTGAGTAAACTTGATAGGTTCTGTGTAAGTTATAATTTTCATGATATTGTGTTTCTATCACCAACACAACTATTTCTTAATAATAATTTCAATGAGCACTTTTTAAAAGTTTCTGTCCTTGTTATATGGATGCATGGGATGCTTGATTCATATTAGTATCAAGATAGACCCGTTATAGTTCATTGTTTGTGCATATATATGTGTTGATATAGAGCATTTCACATTGGAGCGATAGCATCCCTCTTACAACTCTGTTTGGGCTTTATTACATTTGTAATACTTGGATTAGGTAAATTCTACTCTGTTGGTCTAACCCTTTTTTCCTTTTTTTTTTTTTTTTTCATACTTCCTGAATGTAAGTTGATAGGTGGTGGAAGCATGATAGACACATTTAAAATGGATGGGCTTGAGAATGTGCCATACAATGATTTCTCTGCTAGTTGATGGCATAAAAATGAGAGGAATTTTGAGACTTATGGCACTCTAAGAAGAACTGAACTCAATGGATGTCTGTGTGTGCTTTTTCAGTTTTAGTGGCTCAAGCAAAATCAGCTATCTTTGATTTTGGAACTTGACATATATAATGTAAGAAGTTTGAAGCTTGTTTCTTGATCCTTAGACAATTGCAGAAATGTTGTTGTAGGATTTGTTTCTCTAGTTGGTGATTTGAACATTTTTTATTTTCTCAAAATTTTAATACCTCAAGTTCTTTTTTTTTTTTTTTTTTCTTTTTTCCTTTCTTCTTAAAAAGAAAATTGTGAGAATATTGTAATTTCCTTTTTACTATAGTGGATTATTTCTATGATTGCCCTGTGGTTTTTCCCTTGTTATTAGAGGGTTTTCCACGTAAATCTTGGTGTACCTTTTATTTCATTATTTCCAAAGATGTTCATTCGTTGTGTCCTAAACTTTGTTGTCTTACAGGATAAGAGGCTGATGACGCAACTTAAATGAAACCATAAACATGTTTAGGCACAACTAGAGCTTCAACTCTAGCAATCAACCATATATTGTGTTTATTTTCCTGTAAATTATTTCATGAGAGTTAAAAATGGTTCAAACATGATTTGAAGCTTTACCCAAAATATAGTTATCCAGTTATCCTTCTCGCGTAGTCTAAGTTACCTAGGCTAGTGAGAGAAAAATTAGAAAATCCAGAGCCTGCTTGATAATGCAAATGAGAAGTATTTTCTATTAAAAATAATATATAAAAAATGACATAAAATATTATAATACATAAGTCCCAAGCTTATTTCATCTTTTTGTATTTGGATGTTCTCTCAGAAATGGTTTCCCTTTCAAATGATGAGTGTTTCCTTCCTACATCTCTCACCTCTCTTGGAATCTAGATTATAGAATCCTTAGCCTCCCTAGCTCTCCAAAATGTCACCTTTTTAAAACATCTGCATGCCTATCCTTGTACTAAACATCATTGTTCTTTATGTTTTTTTTTTTTTTGGAAGTAAACCTTATAGGTTGCTCTAAGTTGTTAGTTTATATGCTTCATTTAAAAAAAATTCTTCTCCATGTTGGAAGAAGGAAAAAAAAAATGCACGTGAAATCAAAAGTTTCTCAATAGGGTCTATTCAAATTATGGTGTGTTCTTGACCTCAACGTTAGATGTTATTTTCAAAAAAAGAAAAAATTAGTTCTAAGTAAGCCTGATAGGTTCCCATGTTTTTTAAGTTGATATGCTTAATATTAAGTCCAAGTATAACCAGTTCCATAAAAACATATAATTTATCAAGATTGAAGAGCCTTGGTTGGTTTATCATCATTTACAGTATCTTGGACCCTCATTTCACATATGCCATGGCTTTTGAATTCTTATGCAGCAAAGTTATGCAGTTTCATTCTCACTCTGGTATCAATCTTTTTTTTTTCTTCTTAGGTTTCATTGTAGCAAGTACAGTTTTTAAGTATGCAATCACTTTACAAAGTCTTAAATACGATTTTTTATTCGAGAATTTATAATTCTTTGAAGCTGGCCTGGTATTTCTTATATTTTCACTATATGCATATGCTACATGGAGAAAATCGAAGTCATTACAAAGTTTTATACATATCTTAAGATCTACTAATGACAAGGTTGTAATATTATAGGTGAAGAGCATTTTCTTATATTTTCACTGTAATGTGTTTAGATTGTGGCCATCAACCTAAAGTAATATGTTGTTCACTTTTACAAATTTCAAATTAAGTTGTAAATATTGTTAACTCATAAATGGTTGTTGTTTGCAACCTAATACAACCTTGCATCATGGAGTCCAAGAATATCAAGCCCTTGCCAATTTATGGCATGGGATAGACTCACATTCCTTACAACTTCCGCCATTGTTAGCATAATACACATGCATGCTTCCTATAATTATAAACTATTTTTTTATCATCACATTACTAAATTGGAATTTCTTTTCATGTGGCTCCAGAGCCCTGCAATTCCTAAAGTACCATGGGTTGTCTAAGCTCTTTGCTAAGGGAAAGGAAATTTCATGCCACACTTATGAATCTAGAAATTGAGGCTTTCCTCAAACATTTTCTCTTAAAGGTCAAAAGAGAAGATTAGCCCAAGATAATGCACATCTCCACATAAAGAAAACTTTTCATATATGAATTAAATTTATGTGAATTTTGTTTTATATCACAAAAATGGAACTAGAGACTGCCTCATTAACAAAAGACAACTCTTGTAAATTTGCTATGAGTTTCTACTTAAGTTTATAGTTTTAATACTACTGATTACTTTTGATTCCATTGAAAGTCTCTTGCACTGTCTCATCTGAGAGGCCCTCAATTGGGTCTTAGGGCTACTTGCAATGCCTAGAAGACTTGAAATCAGGGATTGTCCTTTTATAAAAGAGAGATGTTTAGAGGAAAAAGGAGAATATTGACCCAACATTTTTAGTATCCTCTTCATACAAATAGATGACAAATACTTCCATTAAACCCCCTCAATTTGCAACTTACTGCTATTTTTTTAATTCTTATCTCTGAGTTATAATTTATTTTCATTTTTTTTGTCAATGCAATTTTGTATCACTAGTAAGTGACTCAACTACTTTTGAATTAATTAGTAAACTTTTTGTTTAATATTCAAATGTAACCAAGAGGTGGCTTGTTAGATCAGATGTTGGATTGTGTCTTGGAATTTTTTTTAAATTAATCCCTTGCCTTATTTGTTGAAAGGTGAGATCAGTCTCTCTCTTATTTTCAATTTGGTACTTCTAACAATTCAAATTTTCTCATATAAATATTAAAAATGTGAAAGCCTTGTTTCTCACCTCTCCTAATTCTTTTTTTTTTCTCTAAAATATTTTGAGTTTATTTCTCTTTCAAGGTAATTAAATCATATTTTATTTTGCAAATTTGCATGACAACCTTTTTTTTTTTTAGCTGACACACCTCTTACCATTGTACAATTCTTTCTTTCTTTATTTTTTGAGTTCATTTGGTTTGTATGTTTTTTATGTTTTAGTTTTTTTATTTTTATAAACTTATGTAGTTTTGGCCATTAATAATGAATGTATAAGTTTCTTCACCATATGCAGGAAGAAAGTAGATGCTCATGAAATTCAAAATTTCCTGATCACAAATGCAGGCTATTCATATGGCGGTATGCCCTTGATCTCAATTAATCATTTGGTTGCAATAATAATATTCTAGCTTATGTTTGATCTTAAGAAGTTTTATATTTGCACTTGCTTATTTGAGTTCCAGCTGACTTGGTTTTTTGGTTGCATATTTCAAACACATTTGCTTATTCCACTTCTTAGATATTTGATACTGGTTTTAGTCCATAGAAATGCTACCATCTTCTTACAAAGAATATTTTCAAGTCTTGGAGTTCATTCATTTCCTAAGGCACTCCCATTATTCCATTAACATCAAAATAATAATCTTAACATCAGTTTCTACTTGATTCTTTTGTAAATCTTCTTTACATGTAGAAGGACAAAAGGTGCATTTCAAAACTCATCATTAATCAAGGGTTTTTCCTTTATCTTCTTTTTACTTGTGTAAATCAATTTTTTTATTTTCAATTTTTGTATTTATCATAAAGATCGATCCTTGATTTTTCAGGCATCCTGTACTTTTTGGAAGTGGAGTTTGGCCCTAACCTAGCTTTAGTTTGGGTTCAAGATTGTGAGAAGCTCGAGACATTGCGTCTAAGTGGGACTAGTCCTTCAAGCCTTTACAGATGAAAATTTCATGTTTCTTATTCCTCTAACTTCGAGCAAGCTTTTTACTAAAGTTTCTTCAAGTGCTATTGATCTCAAGTTATCCTAAGCTCAGGTCCTTTTTACTAAACGAAGGGCTATGTGCAACACCTAGTACTTGAAATCTCGAATTTTCCTGTTCCAAGACAAAGGTGCTTAAATTAGAGCAGGAAATTTGGCTCAATGTTGCCTACTTCTCCGACTTTTTGCAACATGACATCATTGGAAAATATGAATTTATATTCAATTTTGTTTTTCCTGTTCTAGAAGTGGAAAGAGAAATATCACTCCTCTTTTCTTCAGCCATGCATGCTTGACCAACCACAGATGCACAACCCTCTTTTTTATGGGTCCAAATATGGGGTTTCACTTCTATAATTAACAAAAACTTCTTTTCTATATGTTGGAGAGGGGGAAATTATGCAGATGCAAACTAAATTCCTAAAATAAGTATGATGGTATGTTATTGACCTCAATAATAACTTATGGTTTTTTGTTTTGATTATGGAGTAAAAATGATGGGTTTCTTTGTTGTATAAGTTATACTTTCATGCCATCATGTTTCTATCACCAACTCAACTACCCTTTAGTAAACTTGATTGGTGTCTTCCTTTAAATTTTGTTCCTCAATCTTGCTCTTTTATCTTTTTCAGGTTAGCTATTAGTTCTACCTTTCTAAATACAATTTGTAATCAATGTTTCAATAGATGCTTTTTCACACAAAGGAAACTCAGTTAAGATTCTACCATCTGTTGCAGCTTCATGGTTGCAGAAGTCAAAGCTACACCCAATGCTTGAAATCTAAGACAAAGGTGCTTAAAGGAAAAGCAGGAAGTTTAATTGGCCTATTCTTATTGTGGTACGTTATTGACCTCAATTGCAATTGATGGTTTTCCTTTTTGATTGTTGAGCAGGCTTGAAAGGTTTCTATGCTTTGTAGGTTATAATTTTCATGCCATTGTGTTTCTACAACCGACACAATTGCTTCTTAATTATAATTTCAATGAGCACTCCTTTAAAGTTTTTCTGTCCTTGTTGTATAGATACTTGGAGTACTTAATTCATCTTAATATCAATACAAGCCTATTATAGTTCATTGTTTGCACCTAAGAACTGTCTTTCATCGTGGTGTCGCAACTGATCCTTGAATGACTAATCCCTAGCTAGGGAAGACAGGGGATGGGCGCTTGGTCAATATAGTTTTTTTTCCAATGCAATGAAGTTTGATAGTTTCTATTTTTCTTAAGTATATATCCATGTTGAGAAGCATTTCACATTGGGGGCAGCAACATCCCTCTTACAACTCCACTTAGGCTTTATCACATTTGCAATGCTTGGATTAGGTAAATTCCATTCTGCAAGCAAGGTAGTAGGAATGAAGTATAAAGAGGTATGCAGCTAATGGGATTAAAATTGTTGAGGAAAGTAGTGAGAAGTGACATTAAGGAGAATAGGGGTGGGTTTGTAACAAAATTTAAGATCCTTATTTGGTGAGTTTGTGGAAAGGCATTGGAAATGTTTGTTAATAAACACATCTTGCCAAGAAGGTATCATTATTTATGTGAACAGCCCTTTCAAGTAATCATTTAGTGCTTTCTGGGATACAGTTCATGTTTTCTTTTCTTAAAAATTGAAAATATTAGTAAATCTTATATAAAATATAATAACTCTAATATAAAAAGTATGGATTTGCCTTATGTCCTCAAAAATTATTTGTAAAATTTTCAAAATTTGAGATAGAATTTTAATACTTCAATTTTTTTAAACTTTTGTCAAAAGTCATTATCTTAAATAGCTTTTGCATCTTATGAGTTACTATCATTTTCTATTTTAAAAATAGAAAACCAAAAATATATCTAAGCAACACCTTAGTGATACTTTTTTCTGGTGGTGTCATACTTAATGACCCATCCTGGGACCATGCAGGATTTGTCATCAGGTTGGCTCCTAAGGATGGTGACTGAGAGCCGGAAGGCATATGGAGAGCAATTCTATACTAGTCTAGCATTTAGAGGGAAAGGGGGCAAATATGGAGCATATGTTCCTTAACCAGTTATTTTGCTGGGAAAACATGACAAAGAGGGTCTTTGCTGTGGCTTTCCTTTATGAAATGTATTGCATGTGTAGTGTATTTTCTTCCTCTAGCAGTTATCTTTTCTTTGTTCCTTCTAGGATCCACATATACTGTATATGTGGATCTACTTTATATACGGTAGCCTACTTTGTTCTGATACTTTCAGAAAAAAGATAAAGACATGAAATAGACAAGTTATTACTCATCTAAGAAAGCAGTATGATTATGATTGCACAATTTACATTGGATGCATAGGGGTTTTATGAAGGTTTAAGCTTATTCTTAAATTATGATCATAATATCATTGAACACTCATTAAAAGTTCACGATACTTGTGAACAATTGTTGATCACAGTAGCAAGATGACTCCATTACAGTTACATGGTTCCTTCTTTTGTTATGGATGTACTTGATTTTCACATTGGCATTCATTTCTAAAATTTTTAATTTTCAGAGGATTCATGTCTAGATGGGTTCTGCAGGGGATCAATTTCTGCAAGAATGTGAGTCATGCCCCTCCCCTCCAAGCAGCTCACTTGGGCATATCATATTCTTGAGTTCACATGTTAAGAAAGGTAGGGAAAAGTATCGCCCCCTACCTAAAATCATCTCAAAACTATATAACTCTCACTCTTCTTCTGTGCTAACACTTACTTTTTGTTGTTTTGGTTTTGAATTGTCTGTTAGTCAACATGGTTGGTTCTCAAAGCCTGTTGGATACTTATAAGTTGACGGGATTGGAGAATAGGCCTTATGATAACTCCTTTGTAGTCTTCCATAGAAGACAAAGAATCTCAAGTCTGCATATTGATTTGTTCATCTGTTGTTGTTGCCCATTGGCCTGGACTTGGGGATGCATGAAAAGGGAATATGTTTCTTGGAGGCCTCTCAACATATTTCATGGTAACTCAAGACATGATTGTGAAATTACCAAATATGATCACCAAACAAGCCACCATTTTGGTAAAAATGTAGAGAAAATACAAGAAACTCTTGGGGTCTTGTTAGAGACTTGAACTTGGCATCCAAACTTTAGGTTTTTGAAGCTTTGCCCCTTTTTTGATTGGTATTTTTGAGGGGAAAAAAAAATAGAGCCGTGAACTTAGAACCCCATCAATAATTTGTAAACAGTAATGGTTCAGCTAGTTGGGTCTCATTATCTTGCTTTAGTGACCAATTGAATCATAGTCTTTATTTGTTTTTAAGTATTTACTGTACACATAGTGTCAACTACAAGGCCGGATATGGATCGTTGAAGTTTCCTTTTATGAGTGCTTTAGGAATTGGTCATAGGGATGACAACGTGCTCGTCTCGTTAAAAAAATTAAACAAGATGAGGCGAGTCTGAGAAATTATCATACCCGTCTCGCCTACCCCGTTTTAACTTTTTTTAATTACATTAAAATAAATATATTTTATAAATAATTAAAATATTATAATTTTTATAACTTATTATTATTATTAAAAATAAGAAAATAAAAATTAATTTAATTTAATTTTATATATAATCAAAACGAAATGTGATAGGACAAAGACAATACCCGAGCCCATCGCCTTTCCGGGTTCTTAAAAAAATTCCATTACCTTTTGAACTAAACAATTTAGTCCACTCAAAACACTATAGTAAGAGCGGCCTAAGTTGGACGTGGATTGGATTGTGCTTGGCCGCCCCTACAACTTGAAATATATATATTACTATAGCAGCTCCACTCACAACAATGATTTTTGTATCCAACTATGGAAGTCTTCCTTTATGTTAATTCAGTTCCAATTTGATAGAAAGTATTTATATATATATAAAAGAAAGATAATTTGAATGTCATAACAATGAAAATAAAATAATAAAATAAGTAAGAATATACATGTTAAAATTATTTTATAAGTGTAATTGAGAATGATATGATCAAAGATAATATTTATCAATTTTTTAAGAAAAAAATATCTTAACATCCTTTAATATATTTATATTTATATTTATTTAAAACATGTTTTATTATATTTAAAGTAAAAAATTAAATCATTTCTAATATTTATATAGAATATTTTATTTGAGATTTAATTTATAAAATTAATAACACATATATTGAAATTATTTTAATAAAAAAATTGACATATATTGAAGGATATAATATAATTAATTTGGATATATTAAAGAATATAAAAGAAATGTTTATATATATACTTTTATTTAAAAATGTTAATAATTTAATTTATAAATTTATATTTTTCTTGTATTTAATTACTATAATTAAATTTAATTTATGTACAATAATTTTATTTTAATTAATTTATAATATATAAACAAATAAATTTTATTTTATAAACTAATATATATAAATATATAGTGAAACTAAAAGCAATGTAGTTCATTGGCAAAGGCCTTAAATTCCATATTGAAGACCAGGGTTCAAGTTAATTGGTAGTGTAATTTTTCATATCTTTGTGAAAATGAATCCCACACCGGAAATGGGGAGCAAATTGAAAGGGATGCTCCCTGTTTATGCACATTTGGGGCTTGGCATGGATTGGACTGGCCTTAAGACGCCTGCATCAAATTTTTTAATCAAAGCTAGTGCTGGCGTGGCACAGATTTAACGTACCAAGAGCTTCAATTCCACTACCAAGAGCTTCTGAAAGCCATTAAAGCACATCCAGAGAGCAAAAAATTAACTCTTTTATCATATTGAATCCTAACATACAGGATCAACCTGCAAATATAATTTTTTCTGCAGATAAGCAAAACTGGAAGGTAAGAATGCAGCCAAGAATTTTTTCTTGATGTGATCAAAATCTCCAGCAATGCTCATAGGAATCTTCAGCAACCAGGCTATCTTCTCAACAATTGCGCACGAAAAATTTTAAGGGAAACACTTCAGCTCCCATGAAGCTCAATTGTAATGTTTCTGGGGCCGGTACGCAAAGACTCATGCCTAGCACATTAGTTTACCTATGCCACAGTTTCTTGTCTTTTTTCCAACTCACACTGAGGACACAATTTTTGTATAGGCTGCCCAATTTTGAATTGGTGTCTCATTTCTAGAACTTCATTCTCTTATAAACTGAATACAATGAAATCCCGTCAAGTTTATCCCCTACATCCACTTTTCTACATGTATTTGGCTATTCAAACTACATGTTTTTTGAAGTGTATTTGACAATGATTTTTGAAAATCTTTCTAACATTTTTAATATTTAAAAGATAAAAATTTTCAAGTATTAGAAAAATTAAAAATACTTTCTAGAATAATTGTCAAACACACTCTTAATTTTCTAACAAAAAATTTAATTTGTATAATTTTCAATTTTCAAACCAATGCAAACTGTTATTCAATTTAGGCTTGAGATAGAAGTTAAAAATTTATTAATATTTCTATTAATAAACTACACAGTTGCTTAATATTGTTTTATTAATCTTGCTAGAATGTGAAATAGATGTGACAATCAATCCCATTAGATAGACAATCTAAATAAATTAGCATGGAATCAAAATTGGCCTTCAAAAACAATCTAGAATAACATAATGAATTAACGATAACAACAACTACTTCAGTTAATCTTCACAACAAAAATAAAATTTGAAAAATTAAAAATTAAATATCCACAAAAATTAGTTGTTGTGCATTAGATCTTTTAATAGAGGCCAATCCAATTAAAGTTAAAAGTTGGTGACCAGGGAAGCAACCTTGAGATATAAAATTGAAGAAATTCTTAAAATTACTAAATTATAGAATATTTTAGTTTTTGAGTCTTCTTAATTATCCCTCTTAGTTACATAAAAGTCTTCCACTATAATGAGCTTCAACCTCATCATATTTATTTCTTTAATGGAAAATGATGACAACCACTTAAAAATTTCATAAAAAAAAAAAAAAAAAGAAACCCACTTTGTTTCTTTTGAATTTAGACCAATCTTGTGTTGAACCATTGTAAAATCTTTAATGCCTACCTAAAAAATAGTGGAAAATTTGTAACAAATGGAACCCAAGATGTGGACAACAATCCTAATAATTTGCTTTCAACATATCAAAGATAAATTTAATGCCCGCCTAAAACAATCTTCCCATATCACAATCATACGACAAAAGGCATCCATTCATAGATGAGGCTACACAAGGATGAGAAGATCATAATCTAAATTATAGAATATTCTAGTTTTTGAGTCTTCTTAATTCTCCCTCTTAGTTACACAAAAGTCTTCCACTATAGTAGCCTTCAACGTCATCATATTTATTTCTTTAATGGAAAATGATGAACCACTTAAAATTTTCATTTTTCTTAAGAAAAAAAAACCACTTTTTTTTTTTTTTTTAATTTGGACCAATCTTGTGTTGATCCATTGTAAAATCTTTAATGTCCACCTAAAAAGTAGTGAAAATTTTGTGACAAATAGGACCCAAGATGTGGATTGCATCCTAATAATTTGCTTTCAACATATCAAAGATAAGTTTAATGTCCACCTAAAACAATCTTCCCATATCACAATCATATGACAAAAGGTAGCCATCCATAGATGAGGCTACATAAGGATGAGAAGATCATAATCTAAATTATAGAATATTCTAATTTTTTAGTCTTCTTAATTATCCCTCTTAGTTAAACAAAAGTCTTCCACTATAGTAGCCTTCAACCTCATCATATTTATTTCTTTAATGGAAAATAACGAGAACCACTTAAAATTTTCATTTTTCTTTCATAAAAGAAAAAAAAAAACCCACTTTGTTTCTTTTTAATTTGGACCTATTTTGTGTTGATCCATTGTAAAATCTTTAATGCCCACCTAAAAGGTAGTGGAAAATTTGTGACAAATGGGACTCAAGATGTGGACAGCAATCCTAATAATTTGCTTTCAACATATCAAAGACAAGTTTAGCTTCTAACTCTTGGTCTTGGTAGATAAAACTCCATATTCACATAGAACCAAATTCCAAATAACAAAGGAAGAATGCAGAGAAACTTGATGGCAAAAACACAATTGAAATTACAAACTTTTCACACATACAAATTAATAAATAGAATTATTGAAAATAATAATAATGTTTTGTCTGTAGATATCTTAAGAGAAGCTCATCAACACAATCCATATTCTATCATTTCCATCTTATCTTACATGAGCAATTGGTCACATATTAATTTGATTTTGAGAACTGATAATAGATACATGAAAAGAGAGTTCAAAAATTGCATAAACCAAACTAAAAAAAAAAACAAGTATAGTCATCGATTGGATTTAGCAAGAATAGAAAATAAACAAAACATGAACCATGAATAAAAAAAGAATCAAATAGAAATGGATCAATCAATTGTCACTTGTTCTCATGAACTCATATCTGTTAATATAGAAGACAAAATGTCAAAACAAAGAGAAATATGTGTAACCCTAGTTTTGAGAAATGTACTAAAATCTTCATGAGGCTAGAAGTTCTTGGTTTTTGGCCATTAATGGCATTGTTATGACTAAGGAAACCTTCAAAATCACCACTGCTCTCTTGTAGCAAAACCACAAACTCACCAAATAAAATAAAAAAAACAAAACTCAAAGAAATACATAAAAGTTCCAAAAAATGATGATCCAAAACTTAGAAACACACACTTGAAGTAATCAAACCAGTTCCTTAAGCTCTAAAATAAAAAATACATATGAAGAATAGAAAGAGAAGAGAAAACAATGGTGAAAGAGAATAAAGTGATGCTTGAGAAGAGGCTAGGTTTTGTTAAACTCGTGAGAATTTAGAGAGTGAAGAATTCTCTAGACAATGATGAGAGAGAATGGAGTGAGATATCTTGATGCATAGTATACATAAAGATTGAAATTCTTGCCACCCAAAAAAATTAGTCAATTGTGTAGAGATGAGACATCAATCAAAATCTAAATGATACAATTATCCTAACATAATCCATAGTTCACACTTCAAGTTCTATAATGAATCATGGAATAACTTTTAGATATTAAGTTGAGTCATGGTTCTAGATGATGTATGGCATGTCCTATGTGTTTTTTTATTTTTTATTGTTTTGGTGCAACAAGAAACAATTGAATGTCCAAAGGCAAGTTCCCTTATCATTTTGAGTATATGGAGGCAATGATTATAATAGATGGGAATGATTTATTATCCCTATCATTGTTCAAGCATTCTACATAGTCTAAATAGTTCTAGGAATAATCAATTATCCCTATCATTTAACAAAGTTAGACTTAACTATCCCCTTGCTATTTCTTTGATGTAATGATATTGATTTAAGCATTCAACCTATGTCTTCCTTGTAACTATATAAGTTATCTACAATCGGTTTATGGATTTAGACAATCCAATAGAGATTGTAGTATACCACCTCCTAATTGGAGGGATGGTTTGTCTTAGCTATCAGGATGGGTTTTCTATAGTGAGTGTTCTAATGTATGTGATGCACATTGGATAGGATATACGATGAATCATGACGCAAGGCTATCAATTGTCATGATTTACCAAGCTACTATACTCTATGGACTCTCAACCTTGAGAGGATATTGAGTTTATCCCAAAATCAACAAGAGGCTTTGATTTATGAGCGAGACCTTAACGTGGTCATATATCCCTATGGATTGGATCACTATTGATGGATGCTGGTGGCAACAGGTATTCTCAATATAGATACCATGATATCTCATGGGATTGGGACAATGTGTCCCCTTGGGTGATCTGAATGACGTGTAATCATGAAATTTTGGCCATAGTAATTCTTTTAGTAGAATTTAACATATGCTCCTTGAAGTTAGAGTATGTCAATTGATTATTAAATAAGTAGGACTTGTAATTCAAGGATTAGAGATGTAATCTTGATAGGTGACAACACCACCTAGTTAGATTGCGAACACTAGTTTATGAGGAGTATGCATGAAGTGGGTAGTAGGTCAAAGACTTGAGCTTTGTCTTGTTGTTATTTATATGAGGACTTGGAGTGTAGTTGATTCTTTTTAGTGGAATGTTGAATCAACTTCAGAATTGGATTATGAGGGAGCCAATACTCCTATGGGTCCCAATAGTCCCCACTCTGAGCTTATATACCATGATGACACAGTTTATGAGGGTTCGATTGACTCTAAGTTTATTCTTGTGCATAAGGGTTTTTTGTAATTTCGTAAGGTTGCATAATGGATAATGAACAACAAGATGTCTAGTTTGGGTTAGTTGATTAATTAGATGGTCTTGTATGGTTAATTAATCAATTAAGACTTATTTTGGACTAAATTAAGTAACCCAAGCCTTGATGGTTTTACGTCACTTAAGCCCAATGGGCAATCCTATAAATACCCCTTTAAAGGTTAGGGTTTCCTAATGACTTTTGGTGAGAATTGTTTTCCACCTCTAGAGAGAGAGGTGTAGCCCCCTCCCTTCCAAAGCCCACACTTTGGAGTGCCAAGATCATGGTTCGAGTCATCGGGAGAAAAATCATAGGTGTACAAGATCACCTAGGATGTAGGGTTATAGTGCACAAGATGCATACAGGCTGCATGCACAAGAATTGCACAAGATGTGCATAGGTTGCATGCATGGGAATCACACAAGACACACATAGACTACATGCACAAGAATTGCACGAGATGCACACATGGGCAACAACTTGAGAAAAGAGACTCCAATTTTTTCGGGCATTTTCTTTAATGGATGGATTTTGATCTGAGAACATCCATATCACATGTATGAGTTTCAAATCTCTAAATCTTTATTTTATAATGGTTTTCGAAACCATTATTTTTCCCTAAGTTAGATCTAGAGAACCCTAAGAATAGATGCATACACCCTATGAGATCCAAGGCATGGGAATGGAGTGATCCAAGATTCCCAACAATTTTTGTGTAGCAAGACACAATTGAATGCTCAAACGCAAGTTTCCTTATCATTTTGAGTACAAGTAGGCAATGATTATAATATATGAGAATGATTGATTACCCTTATCATTTTTCAATCATTCTACACAATCTAAATAATTCCAGGAATAATCAAAGTATAATAGAGGATGAGTGTTGAGTAACAAAATGCAATCCCAATTGTTGAGGAAGCATGTGCAATTGCATTGGATCAATAAAGTAAAACCAAATGTCAAAAAATGGAAATAAATAAAATAAAATCAAACCTACATTCCTTTTCTAATGTAAGTAAAAAAAATTTAAAATTCAATCTCTTCTCTCCATCTCTTAACCTCTAAAAATAATTTAGTACATATAATCTAACCTTAACAAGACATATAACACCTTTGAACTCGTCACTTATTCAAAAAATTACATAAAAATATCATAAAAATATAAAAATTATGAGTTTTGAATATCCTGAATGTATTTCAAATTAAACACATGAAGGAATTAGTGAATTTGAAATGGCATACTAGTGAGTCCAAAATTCATTTATGAGTTTGAAAAGCATTTTGGAACCAAGTTTCGTTGATTCAAAATTATCCTTTACTAAGTTTGAAATCCTTGCTAATTTTGAACTCAACTTTTGTATTTCCCCATTTCTTCATGGTCAATTCAAAATGCCTCTTCAATTTCAATTTGAGTCATTGATTTTAGTTCTTTCACCTTTCTTAACTTGTTGTGCATTCTCTATTATTTCTTCCTTTGCTTGATTTTTGCTCCAAATGTTCTCCTTGGTGATTGATCATCATCCACTTCTTTTTAGCTTCTTTCTTTTCTTTTTTTTTTTCATTTTCCTTGCCTTTGCCTTGAGTTCCATGCTTTTATCTTTTGCAAACCTTAAACCTCCCTTTCAATGGTCTAGCAAGAGTAAGCTTTCCAATTTTACAATCTATCTCTGACAACAATTGCCAGATATTGGAGATAAAGGTTGAAGTATTCAAAGATCCACCGGAATCGGAGATCCACCAGAATCAATTTACGTTGCTATTTCGTTGTTTTTGTTGTTACTGCTATTGCTCGCATCAGATTTGAATTAATTCAAAGATCCAACTGATCATTGGTTTACGTTGTAGATGTATTATTTAATTTTCAAATAGTTGATATGTAGGAACTGGAACAGGGTTACTGAAAGTTCTCTATATAATCATACACGCTGTATACACTAAAGTATGAATGGAAATATATTTTCACTCTTTCCTCTATTAAGTTTTACATGGTATCAGAGCCAACAAGACTCACGTCTAAACCGATCCTTCCCCAAATGTCTTCCTCCCCAAACACCACCCTTCCCACCTTCAACCCCTCTTCCTCCATGAATCTTACCAAACTCACACGTACCAATTACCCAACATGGAAAGCCACCATGTTACCCTACTTCAAAGGCCAAAAAGTCTTAGGCTATATCGATGGCACCCACCAACAGCCTACTAAAACAATTTCTTCCTCTGATGGCTCCTCCCTACCCAACCCAGCCTATGATTTCTAGGAAACCCAAGATAATCTTATCCTTAGCTGCATTAATTATTCCATCTCGGAGGAAGTGCTAGCCCAGGTTGCTCATTGCAACACATCTTCCAAAGTTTGGTCAGCTTTAAACTCTGTCTTTGCATCATAGTCTCGAGCCAAAGCGATCTCAACTCTCTACTCTACCGAAAAGGAATCAATCTACCATTGATTACTTCATGATGATCAAACGCCTCATGGACTAGTTGGCCATTGTTGGCCAACCTCTGCACTGTGATGATATTATCACTTATTTACTTGCTGGACTAGGTCCAAAGTATGATTCTCTTGTGTCTTTGGTCTCTCACCTTGCTCACTCCCTCACCTTGGAAAATCTTTATTCCATGCTCTTGACGTATGAGGCCCGCATTCAACATAATAATCAACCTCTGTCCTTGCCCAATGCTTCGGCAAATGTAGCCACCAAACAACAATTTTCAGGAGGACGGGGTAGTGGTCACTCATACACTCCCCGAGGCAGGGAGCGTGCTCAATCCAATGGTACCCGTGGAGGTGGTCGATCCACCAACATCTTATGGTGTCAACTATGTGACAAGCAAGGCCACACAGCTTCCCTCCGTTACAAAAGATTTTATCCTCATTTCCAAACTCCACCACCCCGCTCAAATCCACAAGCCAACTTAGCCTCCAACCAACCTCAACAGCAGTCTCACGAACAAGAATGGATCTTCCGAATTAAGAAACATGCAAACGGCAATATTGAGCGTTTTAAAGCGCGACTAGTAGCAAAATGATATCATCAACAACCAGGTGTGGACTACACCGAAACCTTTAGCCCTATGGTTAAGCCAGGGACTATACGGTTGCTATTATCTCTAACTGTTACACGACAATGGCCTATTAAGCAAATTGACGTTCACAATACATTACTACATGGCTTACTACATGAAGAAGTTTATATGCAACAACCACAAGGGTATGTTCACCCTGATTTTCCCAATCATTTTTGTCGTTTAAAGAAAAGTTTATACGGACTCAAGCAGGCTCCAAGGGCCTGGTTTTCAAGATTAACCGAAAAATTGCAGCACATGGGGTTTGTTGGATCAAAGGCAGATAACTCATTATTCAGTTTTCACGAGACTGAGTTTTCTAATCTTCATCCTTATTTATGTTGATATAATCATCACTGGAACATCTTCAGTTGAAATTAATGTATTTATTCAGCAAATGGGCTCTGTTTTTCCGGTGAAAGATTTAGGCATACTTCCCTAATTTCTCAGTGTGGAAGCTTTGTTTGATGGCCATGATCTTTATTTATCACAGAGGACGTATATAGCCGACCTGCTACAACGTGTAAACATGCATGAGGCCAAGCCTTGTTCGACTCCTATGAGTACCACTTGCGCTTTATCTAAATATGATGGCACCAATTTTTCAGATCCTCAACTCTATAGAAGCACGGTTGGAGCTTTACATTACTTGGGTTTTACTCGTCCAAATATTGCTTTTGCAGTGCACCGAGTTAGTTAAATCATGCATCAACAAGAGGATATTCATTGGCAGGCCGTCAAACGAATTCTTCGCTATCTAAAGTTCACAGTTGGCTCTACACTTCATTTCCATAGTAACTCTGATCACTCCCTTCAAGGATTCAGTGATGCCGAATGGGCTGCCGACAAAGCTGATAGACTAGTATTGGAGTTTACTGTATTTTTCATGGATCAAATCTAATCAGTTGGAGCTGCAAACAACAACCAACAGTTGCTCGTAGCAGCACAGAATCGGAATATAAATCCCTTTATAACACGACAGCAGAGTTAAGTTGGATCAAATCAGTTTTGCATGATCTGCAACTTCCCTTACAAACCAATCCCAAATTGTGGTGTGACAATATTGGAGCAACTTACTTGTCATCTAATCCAGTTTTTCATGCAAGAACAAAACATATTGAAATTGATTTTCACTATGTTCGGGATCAAGTTTTGGCAAAAAAAAACTTCATGTCTCTTTTCTCTCTACAAAAAATCAGCTTGCTGATTTATTCACCAAACCGCTTTCCTCGGTTCATTTTCAATATTTACATGACAATCTTCATGTTCAAGAATTGCCCATTCGATTGAGGAGGTGTATTGGAGATAAAGGTTGAAGTATTCAAAGATCCACCAGAATCAGTTTACGTTGCTGTTACATTGTTGTTGTTGTTACTGCTATTACGCGCATCAGATTTGAATTATTCAAAGATCCAACTGATCGTTGGTTTACGTTGTAGGTGTATTATTTAATTTTCAAATAACTGATATGTAGGAACTGGAAGAGGGTTACTGAAAGTTCTCTATATAATCATACACGCTGTATACACTAAAGTATGAATAGAAATATATTTTCACTCTTTCCTCTGTTAAGTTTTACACCAGACAAGAGCCGTTTCATTAAACTAGAATCTTTGCATGCTTAGAAGTTGCTGGCTCCTGGTCCTTTTCCATGTTGAACATAAAAAGTTTATGTATTTCCATGAAAACAACTCTATACACTGTCTTTCAGTGTGTTCTGAACCGAGAGGCCACACACATACGATAAATGCGAACCGAGAAGGATAGCGACAGTGAGAACCTTTTATAGAGATTGTACCTTGAGAATTCCCAAAATGGGCTTCTGTGATTGTTGAAGGATGGAATATCATTTTATGTGGTTTGGCTCGGGACATGTCTTTCCTTTGAAAGAAGGTATTGGAGGGCTGAAATCATCTAGAAGACCCTTAGTTGAAACATAAAAAAAATAAAAAAAATAAAAAAAGACATGGAAGAACATCCCCAATCATAATGAATATCCCACAATTGCCGAAAAGGAAACCTCACTGTTGGGCCTTTCATGATTGGCCTACATCATTAACAATGTTCAGTGGAAACACAATCGATGATTCACATCAGTATTCTTTTAATCTCGGACAAGATTACTCATGAAAATGCTGACCTGCTCACCCAGTTTCAAACAAAACTGTTCTGTATTATCATACCATATCTTCTTGGCACTATAATTATATCGTGCCATCAGAAAATGAACCTAAAGCTTCATATGATTTTATAGGAACCACGACTTTTCAAGAACGATGAAGTTTCCATGCACATTACTCCCAGGTTTCTTGGAGTTCCTTCTCCTTTATCCAGTTCCATTCAGCAAAGTCGAGACATTCCCATCCATGCAGAAAACGTCATCATCATCACAAACCCTGCGTCTTTTGAGCTGCTGAAACCAAAGTCATCGCCGGGTGAAGAAAGAATTTCAAATGCCAATGCTTTACCAGACCCAGTGGCAGCAATCCCGGTTGAATCTTGGCCCAACAAGAATGGGCAAAAGCTCCAAATAAATGCTTAGAACACAAGGTACGTTGTGAGTTGTGAGTTGTGAGCCATTTGAAAGCATCTATTTTCTGTTTACGAAGCACCTGTCCCCAAGGATTTTGAACCTGTTTATATCTCCTCATTCTTTAGAGAAACTCACCAATTCCCAAGGAACTCGTGTACATGCCCTTCTTTCTTTTCACCATCAACATTTCATCATCATCACACTCGATGCCCATGCATACGTAACTTGAATAGCATTTTGGCTCCAGCATCTTTGCATTCCGATACGATCAATGACAGATGAAGCCTTAATTAATCGACCGACAATGTCCAATTTCCCATTGAAATTTTGTGCTGCCTTTGCATGCTCAAATTCAGTAAATTGAATAAAACCAAAACTTTTGCACTGTCCTGTCTCAAAATCAAGGAGTAATTACACAAGCTCTTCACGACCAAATGGTTCAAAAATCTGTCAGAAGTTGAAGTTCTGTCATATTGAAGTGTAAGTTCCCCATAGATACTCTTCAAATTGATGAATGATAGTTTTTCATTCATACTTTATTTCGTTCATGTACAGAGTATATATAGAGGGTAATCACCATTCTAAGAATGGGAAAGGATAATACAAGGAAAGAATAATATAAGGAAATAACAACTAATATCCTAATATCTCAATTTTCCTAATATCTCAATATTCATAATATCTTAACTTTCTTAATATCTAAACACTAAATGATATAAGGAAATAATGATATAAGGAAAACATTCCTAATATCTCAACACTCCCCCTCAAGTTGGTGCATAGATGTCACACATGCCCAACTTGTCTAAAAAATTTTGAGAATACTTGACTTGAGGCAGCTTTGGTGAAGATATCGGCTAACCAATCTTGTTTTCCACCTTGGATCAACTAAGGCTTCCTGCACACATTTTTCATATCCATCTTCTGACTCTTTTGGTAGATTTGTCTTACCTCGGATGTAGGAAAGTTTTTCCCGTTCGGCAATATGCATCTCCACGAGTTGTGACCAAACGTCATAGTTTGATTCCGTCAAAATAATTTTTGGATTGAAACTACCTTCAGATTGAAAAACAATAGTATTTTTTTCACTCATTTTTTTTTTCTCTCGCAAAGGAGAGACAATTGTTAGCCTTACGGCAAAATATCCAGGATTTCAGTTCCTTGGCTCTGATACCATCTTCAAATTAATGAATGATAGTTTTTCATTCATACTTTATTTCGTTCATGTATTAGAGGGTAATCACCATTCTAAGAATGGGAAAGGATAATACAAGGAAAGAATAATATAAGGAAATAACAACTAATATCCTAATATCTCAATTTTCCTAATATCTCAATATTCATAATATCTTAACTTTCTTAATATCTAAACACTAAATGATATAAGGAAATAATGATATAAGGAAAACATTCCTAATATCTCAACAGATACCTCTCCATCAACAGCTTCAAATGGTCCTTGAATACCTCCCGGGACTGCACCAAAAGCATTGGATTGAATGTGTAATTTCTTCTCAACTTCCAATGGCTTAACCATCACAAGTCTTCCGTGAAGAAGGTGACCAGAGAGAAAGATGGCGCTCGGCACATACATTGCATCATAAAATTTATTATACACCTCTAGAATGCCAGTAACATCAAAACCTTCATCCTGTATCGGCTCTGAGATCCATAATGCAAGGCAAGCTGCTGTTTACAACATCCAGTCAAGAATACTAATCATTCAACCCCCAATGGAATGAGATGCAAGATTGTCAATACGAAAATCCCGGCAAACTAGGCTTGTTGTCACTGCCGAACTCATAAGTTTAGGTTCCTCAAAGGAAGCCAGACTTACAATTGCTCTGGGGTTGCAAAGGATATCTTTCCCCATGCTGGGCAAACACCATTCAATCCTATCTTCTGGTTCCATGGACCGCAACTGTGTTGGGACACAGATCTTTCCCCAAATCTTTTCCAATCTGGCAACGCCAACATAAATGATATCACCCTTGCAGAAGCTCTGAACATTCCCAATTGATTTTCTGATCTCGGTATGGCAGTCACTACTTCTGAGTAGAGTATCTCAACAATTTCATGAACAATGAAACAACAACAACCCAAATTCAGAAACTGTGCCCATACGAAAACCAAAGGCAATATTGGCCAAAACCCTTCTCCTTGAGGGTATGAATGGTCACGGGTCAGGTTACGATGCTGTGGAGCCTTGCTTATCCTTAAGATTCCAATTGAATGTGAGAAATCTACGCATATGATGTGCAAAACCAAAGATATAAGACATAGGGAGAACTAGAGTTGGAATGAAGATCATAGGAAAAGCAAACAAGAAGAAAACAAGCAAAAAAAAGTGTTTGCCAAGCCATGCTCCACGCGTTGTCAACAGGCTTATATATAAATGGGTGGAAAGAATCTCCAGATATCACCACATAGCCAAAATGGAGTTAAATCACCATCGAACATGAACAGAAAAGCAATAGGAGAATCAAGACTGACAAATCCGTGATCGACCAGAAATCAACAACAAAAGTATGGCCACTGATGGCCGCACCCAACCATCAAATAAATCTCAATAGCAGCAAACGAAACAAATGTATTAAAGAGTAGGACTTTTACAGTGAAGGACTTACCTCTTGGCTGATAGAGCTTTGTGAATCCTCCATCCTTTCTTCCTTTCATCCCCTCCAAGAAAAAATCCAAAATACCTCACGCGCCCCTGACCGTCTCGTTCCAGTTATCTCCTTATGCCCTAGCTGCCTTCTCAAGAAAAATCCAAAAGCCTCTTGCCCTTTTTTCCGATCCTATTTTTTGGAGAATCCTACCTTTCTTTTTATCCACCTTATTTCACCATCCAAATATCACATAAAATATTCTCCAAGATCCTCCACTTTCTTTATTTTCTTCCTAAAAATCGTTGAGCTCTCCTTTTTTATCTTCTTGTTTCCTTTTCTTAAAAGGAGACCATGCAAGATGCTTTATGTGGCCATGATTTTCTTTCCAAAGAGAGCCATGGTCTTCTGATCTCCAAAAATGCAGCCCGAATGCCTCATGCAAGATAATAAAAAGAAAATGAGGTAGGAATCTTGCAGTTTAACAAAAATTAGAAATCATGAATTTTTAAAATAAAATAACATAAAATATTAGTTCATGCAAATCAAAGAAATAAAATGATCAATCTCATGCATTTTTCATAGTAAATAAGTAAATTAATAAATAAATAGGTTAGTAAATCAAGCAGATGCAAGCCATACAATCTATGAGAAAATGTGAGCCATGCAAGAATTACCTAAAATGTGACATAGGAGGTCCAAGATGTGCCTAAGGGTGTACATGAAGGTGCCTAAGTGACCTAAGGTGAGTGTGTGCAAGCTAGAAGATGCCTAGATGTGTCTAAGAAGTGTCTAAGTGAATTTAAGTGCTAGAAAATGTCTAGGTGTGTCTAAGTAAACCTAAGTGATTTAGGATGCATCCAAGCATCTTAAAAGTGTACCTAAAAAGAAAAGGAAAATCCTAAGTCTAAATAGGGCTGCCAAATGTCACAATGAGGGGCCAAATAAATCTCTCAATCATAGTCTCCAATGTGGCTCAAAAGGTAAGTTGTGGGTAGTAATGGGTAACTAGGGAACTACTATCCAATACTAAAAGAACACCTAAAGCATGTGCTAAGGGGACAAAATGGAGGGTCTACACCTTCCATGCTATTTCATTAAGACATACATGCCTCCTGTTTATCTTGGAGTAGTTCAGTAAACTAAGTTCTAAGCCCGAGATGTGGTGCTCTCTCTCTCTCTCTCTCTCTCTCTCTCCATCTATCTATTTATTTGCAGGAAGTCTTAATGGAGGCAATTGCTTGGAAGCCTAAATATTTATCTTATCAAAATCTTGAGCTAGCTTTTGACATATGAATTAAAATAATTCAACACAAATGATTCACATGTCTATTATTGTCTACTCTCCAAACGAATACTAAAGTAACTAAAGCAAAAGGAGGATAGCACAATGCAAGAAAAAAAAATATACTACTTTTAAGTGCATTGATCATTTTAGTTAAACATTGGTCTATCACTGGTAGAAACATGGAGTGTCATATTGCTCAGTACACGAAGAAACAGGTGAAATCGAGGCTATCTTTCATTAATTTACTAGCAATGGAAAATTCAAAAATGAAGAGAACACAAGGACCCTAATGAAGAAGCAAGGCAAGGGCACCTTATTCATGGCTGAACATAAACAAAATTCAAACAAGTCAAGTTCCATGAAGAACAAAAGGAGCCATAGTGAAAAGCAATAACCTGAGAAGATTCCACCACGATAAACAAAGATGTTCAGTCTTCATTCCTACGCTCATTATCAGGAATTCCAATTCTCTCAAGTACAACATATGCAGGTTAGTTAAAAAAAACCTAACCCGCATAATTCGAGGCTATAATATGGCTGACATTTGATTCTTGATCTCTAGCTATATACATTGTATAGAAAGTGGTAGAAAATAAGGCTGCAGGTTGCTTTTAGAAAATTGACTGCAAGTCATACATGTTCCATGTACTAGAAAATAAGGTACCAGTAACATATTAATACACTCTACTCAATTTCTTTTTCTTTTTTTTAAATAGATACTTTTATTTTTCTTTTTGTTGTTATCATGAAATGAAAGTTATTTACTTTTTAACTTTGTGTATAAAAGTATAATAAAAAGAATTCTATAAGTTGTACCCAATCTTATAGAACTGTAATTTAACTAATACAATCATATTGGGATTGTCTTAATTTTCTGTTTTTTTCCTTTCTTTGTTTGAGAACAAAGCTAAAGGTCATTTTGTCCATGATCTTGCTGACATAGTTGCCTACCTATATTCATACTTGAAGCATGCTTGACCTAAGTCTCCTGGAAAAAAATCAGGACTATAAACCTAGATTCTAACACTTCCTCGGTCCAATAAACATGAGAGCTTCTCTAATTGACTCTATCATGTTACTTTGCATGCCAGTAGAGTTTCTGCTTTCCCTTTTGATTAGTTATACAATTTTTTTTTCTTTGTTGTGTCAGGATGGTTCTATCATTGAAACTTTCTGGTTCAGACTAAACACCTACCATAACCACCATGGATTTAGAAAACCATTAGGATTAGAGAGGTGGCAGAGCTGCCCCCTTTAACATTATTCCCAGTAGCACTAGTGCTGCAAAGATATTAAAAGGAATACATTTTCCTTTTTATAGAGGAATACATTTTCCTTGGTGGATGCTTGCCTTCATTGAGTAAACTAACAATAGTCATGGTTGTTGCATCAAGGCACTGGTAAAAGGTAATACAATGCTTTGGAATTAATCATCTTTCTTCCACTTTCTGATAAAAATTAATCTAAGAGAGTTGTGTAAATGCAGTGTGGAGCATCTGGAAAACATAGGAATGCATTATCACCAGACCCTCAAATGTTGGAGGAAAAATTTCTTGGAGAATCAGAGGTAATAAACATAAACTCTACACCAAATTAAAAGATGTATTTTGTGCAGCAACTAATTGAATCAAGAAGCCTGCCTCTTCTAGTAAACAGGTTTTTTAGATATATATTAACAAAATAAAATATTTGATTAAAAGGATTTTGAGCACATGCCCTTGGAAGTAGACAAATCAAAACTTAACATTGGACATTATTTTCAAGTTATTTCATATTTATAGCTTGTTGGGTATTATAAATGAAAGCTGTTTTGCTAGAAACATTTTTGTTTTCAAATAAAGGAAATGTTGGAGTAGTTAAAAACTAATTTTGGGGGCAATTTTTGTGTTTTGTGCCATAAAATTATAGAGCTTGGAGTTTACTTTCTGCATAAATTTTATGTCTTTCAGTTTTTGCATGTCAGATAGGAAATGATCTGATTTAATATTTTGTAGAAGGATTGTTTCCATTGTATGAGCTTACTATGCGCATTTTATATAACTTGAATATGGCGGTGTGTGATTATTTTATTGATCAAAGAGAGAGAGTAGGTATACATATATTTAGGTATACATAAACTTCCTCAAGTTGATGCTGTTGATTTTCTTTACTTCTTTCCAGAAACTAATACCAAATTGTAGCTTGATCCTTGTCTATAAACTAGTAGATCAAGGCTGGACCTTACTGTGTTTGGACTAAAAGTTTTGAGAAACTTAATTCTATTTTAGAACAAGCTAATGTTGTTTCAAGTGCATTCAAGGTCATCTTAACCTGGCATAACAACATGCAGACTCTTCAGATGTTAAACCTCAACTTTACATAAAGGAATTGCTACATTAGGTAAACTCGTTTGATTTTTCTTTTAAAAAATATTTGGTAATCCTTGTCACAAGAGTTCTGTCAGTTTTCTGTTTCAAATATATGTATAAAACGTCAGTAGCAAGGTTAGGGTATAAATCCACCATTGTTTTGTTGAAACTTTAGAACTATTTTTACAAGAAAAAGAAATGAAACTTTGTTTGGACCAAATTCTATGATCTTTCCAGAATGAAGAAAGGTGGTCCCATTTAGACTTTTTTTCTTGTATATGAATTATTCTTGTCAAAAAAAAAAGGGGGCGGGGAAGGCAAGAGATTTGTTACCAATACTAAATATGCGTACAACTTCATATAAGTTTGTAACCACATGAATTGCACCACTCAGAAATGATAGCTTTAAGAAAAGTTTTCCACTAAAATTATAGAAATAGAATTAATTTTCCAGGTTCATATTAAATGTTGGTTTGCTAAAATAACAGACAAATCAGTGGTGTTCCATAAGATGAACTATCTGTATGTTGCTTTCTACTGCCATACATTCACCAACACACAAACTTGTGTGATTCCATTGGCGGGTGCTGATGGAACCACTTCTAGGAAGCCTCAACAAAAGCAAGAAATACCCCTTGGTATTATGATTTGTAGGTGAATTTATTGAGTTTATTAAGAATATCTTGTACTGTTCTCATGTTAATTTCTACATCAGTGAGATGTGGACTATTTTTTTACTTTGGAAACAATCTACAAGTAGATCATTACAAGTATTTTTATTATGTTGATTATCAAAATCACTTGTTTCAATTTTTATTAGTAAGGATAAAATATGATGAGTTAGCAGAGCAACACCATCGTGTTTGTAAGAAAACAATTCAATAGACCGGAGTGGAAGGTGTACAATTGAGAGATGAGAGAATGTCTTTGGCTTGGAACATAAGATTTTATTTTATTTTTTTTTTTTTTAAATTAGAGAAAGATATTGTTATTGTTAAATGTATAAAATTATGAAATTTTGTATTTGAGAATTTCTAAAAAAAAATAATTTCAATCTTATATTTGAACTTATTTGTAACACCAAAACCAAAAACTTTTATTCTTAGTCAAAGTTGCATCCACAACTATTATGAATGGATACCGCAAAATAAAGGACCAAGATTGGAGTTTTGGTAGCGGTCACAAATAGGCTATTGCTATGCATTTTTTGCTGCAATCACAAATAGGGCGTGTTTATAAGTGATTACTTGCCACAACATGGTTTCACCTGTTGCTAAATCTTGAGACATATGGTAGCGGAAACAATCTGGACTATGATTATAGGATACTGTGACACCACCTATAGTTACACTTTATGGTGGTCAAGCTTTTATGCTGCTATATGATTTAGTCACAATTAACCACTGCTATAAGTTGTAATCCTTGTAGTGAATGATCTCAAAGATCACAAGTTTACCATTGGATTTTGTATATTTTTTTTGGGAGATTCTCTTATTTCTTGGAAAAGCAAGAAACAAACTATTGTTTTACGATCTTCCATAGAAGCTGGGTATCATGTTATGGCATCTACCACCAATGAGATAGTTTGGTTACATTGGTTACTTCTTGACATGAGTGTTTTCCTTTCTTGTCCCACTCTGGTGTATTATAACAACAAAAGTGCTATTTAGATTGCTCAATATTAGGAACCCCAAATAACCCTATTATCATGCCCTAGATTGTGTAAGGTGCATACAAATCTATCATAAGCCCTCTAAATCTATCTTATTGGATAAATAGAAATCATAGATTTAGAGAATAAAGTCATCTACCTTTTATCTAGATGTCCCTAGATCAATTTCAATCGATGTAGATAACTTCAAAGTTGTAATGGATTTCGTAAACACCATGATCTTCCACCTGATGACTCTTCTTTGTGTCTAGGCATTGAGATGGTGGAAATCTCAAGGGTGGAGAATAAGGTTCTCTCTCTAGACTATAGAGAGAAAATAGCAAGACATAGAAACTCTAACTCTTAAAAGGGTATTTATAGGTTTCATCTCTTAAGCCCACCATTGACTTGGGTCACTTAATCTAGTTCAAAAAAGATTGCTAATTGATTAATTAACCATATAAGGCTCTAATTAATCAATTAGCCTAGTCCAGCGATACGGCTCACTTAAGTGGGCTGGTTACCGGTATAGTGTCATGAGGCCCTGAATATGGTGGCTAGCTACATATAGTACCCTTTCTGTAAGCGACACTGAAGATCAAAGATGTGAAGATGGTCTTGTTAGGGATCCCTCATTGTGAAGTCATTCCTGATGGGTTAAATGGATGCTATCATTTTTTTTCTCTCTCAAAGAGCTCCTTTTGGATTCTTAGTGTGTCCCAAAATGTCGAAGAGCCTCCTCCCCTAAAAGAGTATCTTGATTTCCCTATTTCTTTCTAAGCTCAACATTTTTAAAAATCTTAATTCTTTTCTTTCCTTTTTTTTTTTTTTTTTTTCCCTTCCATCTTTCAATCAATCTCTATTACTATTTTTTTTTCTCTCTAATCAACATAATCTTCCCCTCCATATTCAAATGTTCAACTTTCCTCTTTATAATCCCAATCAAAGCACATCTTTCATAATAATAACAATAATAATAAGGAAGACCTTATGTAAAAGTAATAATAATAATAATAATAATAATAATAATAATAATATTATTATTATTATTATTATTATTATTATTATTATATCAAAAGTGAGTGGTTAGCTTAGACAAATTTGAGGATCTACACTTACATTAATAATAATAATAAGAATAATAATAATAATAATAATAATAATAATAATAATACATTAATGAACTTACCTCGGGCAAAAAGTGAGTGGAATTTCAACATGTTATATACATATGTTTACATAAAAAAAAACAAATATTAAAACAATTTTCACAACATTGATGATTTATATTCATAAGAAAATGCAAGGGAATAACATGTCGCTTTTTCGGTGCCACGTCAGCACCTTTCAATATGTTTCATCCAAAGATTGGAGCCACTCGTGCATTGGGCCAGGATAAGCCCAGCCCACAATGCGAACCATGCTGTTGCAAAGGCTGCAATCATTAAACAGAGCCTTGCTGTGTTTCAAATGTGGGGAGCTACTTTACACTTTCAAAACTCTACTTCCCTGCAACACTAGGACCAAGACTCGAACAAGGACCTCACCTTTATAAAGAATGTCCTTTGCCATGACACCATATCTTCATTTATGTCAAGTACGTGTATGAATCTAATATATATAGTAATCTTTTATAAATATAAATATGAATAAATTCTATATTTTATATTATAAATTAATTAAATAAAAATTTTATAGATAAGTTGATTTTAATTATTTTATCATGTATTTTATATGCAAACTAAATATAAGGCAAATATAAATTTATAACTAACATTATCAATATTTTTAAATAAAAAAACTTGTCTAACTATTATTATCAATTTTTTCAATAAAAATTTCAATACTTGTATTATTCTATATTTTATTATTTATTAGAAGTTTTTTTAAAAATATTTTTATGAATTGTGATCAATTTTCAATTTATTAATATTTTGTGTCAAAATATTCATTAATATTTTCTAATATATCTAGATATTTTGTGTGAAGTGAGGTTGCTTCTCCATTGAATAGAAGATTGAAACTGTTGACTTAATATATATATATATATATATATATATAGAGAGAGAGAGAGAGAGAGAGAGAGAGAGAGAGAGAGAGAGAGAGAGAGAGAGAGAGAGAGAGAGAGAGAGAGAGAGAGAGAGAGAGAGAGAGAGAGAGAGAGAGAGAGAGAGAGAGAGAGAGAGAGAGAGAGAGAGAGAGAGAGAGAGAGAGAGAGAGAGAGGATGATCAAAGCATTTTTTGGAAATGTTGGAGGAGAAAGACAATGGTGTATTGATGGTCACCTCCTCTTTGTATGGGTGGTTTGTATTTGAAAAAAAATAGTTTGGCTTGAATGGGTTTAAATTCAACTCTTACATCATTGCACTGGATTGAATAAAAACTCAGTGGATGATCATTAAATGGAGCAATGTGAAATGTGGCAAGTCATGAAGTCATTAATGTTTTTCTTGTTGGAAAACATACTATATGAAAAATGTAGTTTTTACATGGCCTTTAGCTTGCTAATAGTGCTAGCCGTCCCAATCCAATTAATCGCAACTAAGTGGACTAGTTGCTCATAGTTGCTAAAATTGCAATCATTTTTTCCATATTGTGCAATCTTTCTTATCCTTTTATGAGTTGAATCCATTACTTGGAACACTAAATTCAATACTTGAATCTCATTTATTTTAATGGTTTTTACATGCAAATAATTTTATTTGCCTATAAAAAAATAAAAATAAAAATAAATAAAAGAAGTTTATTGTTTTAATGAAAGAAGTGTGTCCCTAATAATCAATCGGTCTTGATTCTTCATGATAACAAAAAATCAGGAGTATGTAAGGGGACACTTGCTACATGTCTGCTCATGTTTTTATTTATTTATTTTTAATATTTATAAAAGTTCTTTTTAAAATAAAAAAGAAGAAATTTTTTTTTTTTTTGTTATTTTCTCAAAATAAAGTATTTGTTAAGTTATTTTTATAAACATTTTTATACTAAAAAAAAAAAACTTGTTTTGATAAAATAATGTCTATATTTTAAATAAAATTTTTGTTTTCATTTTTTATTTTTATTTTTTGTATAAGAAATGTGGGTTGAATAAGAATGAGCTCACGGTTAGAAATTGATTAGAGATAAATAGTTTATGATAATTATGAATACAAATATTGTAATAAAAGTCAAAAAGAGATAATGTGGGAGATATGGTAAAATATGAATATTTGATTTTTTTATTTTTATTTTTTTGTTGAAAAAGGAATAATAATTAATAGTGTTTTATTTAAAATAAATTAAAAAAAAAAAAAAGACAATTCATTCATTGTTTTTAAATATATAAATAGGTCATGTTTCTTTTGAACAATGTTATTAAAAATAGTTAGAATTACTTACTTACTGAAAAGATATTTTGAACTAATTTCAATATTTGAATTTTTGTATCAATTATTGCTTTTTAAATCTTTAATTATTTTTCAAAATTGCTACATTCATTAATAAGTTCCATGCACTAAGTCTCACTTAATTTGGAGTATAATTGCCAAATAAGAAAATTTGAAAAAATATAATAATATGGAAAAAAGAAACATCAAAGTTATTTTCTACAAACATTGGTATGTGAATTATTTATTGGTTGGGTTTTGGATTTTAAATTATTTTTAAAAATTATTATACTCTAATGCATTAAGTTTTACTTGATTTGAAGCCTGTATTTCTTGTAAAAAAACATTTGAAAAATTATTGTTACATGCAAAGGAAAAATAATAAAGTCATTTAATTTTAATCAATTTTGATCCATAAAAATTTGTATTATTAATTAATAATTTCATACAAAATTATTAGACTCGTTATCAAATCAAAGCATTAAGTCTCTCCAGATTTGGAGTCCATTTATCAAATGGGAAAACTTCAAAAAATATGTGTTAAATTTTAAAAAAAAAATCAATAGAGTTATTCTAAATTACTTTTGATTAGTGAATTTCTAGTATTAACCGGATGAATTTTTAAATTCTATAATCTTTTTTAAAATTATTACATTTTTTAGTACATTCAAAACATTAAGTCTCGCTTAATTTGGAGTTTGTTCACCAAATTAAAATTTTAGATAAATTACCGAGTACATCTAAATTGAAGAGATATTAGATTTGAAGGTTTTCGATATTGGATGGTGGAGAGAGAAAGGAAGACAAAGGAAAATCATGTTCCTATATTCTTTCCTTCTTATGATTTTTTAATTTTTAAAATTTTGAAGTTTTTATGTTGTTCTTTCATTCTAAAAAAGCATTGAAGACAATTTCTCTTTATTTTTAAAAAACTATTGTATTTTTATTTTGTTAATTTAAAGATTTGTTTCAGGACAAAGTCAAGGTTATTGCATTATCAACCAAAATAAGACAACTAAGTATAGAAAGGTCTAAGAAAGGCCATTTAAATTTATTTTAGGCATGAAGTGGACTATAAGTTTTTTAACTTGAGTGAAAAAAAGTTTTAAAATTAGTTTTTAAAAACTTATCGAGCTCTCAAGTACTATAGAGAGTGCTCAAGTAGTGCATTGAGACCCCAAGCGCTCTTAAGGGTGCTTAAGTGCTCACAGTAGATATTCTAACATCTACAATTATAGTTATTTCTATATTTTAATCGACTTTATTTCATAAATTTGGGTTTCAATCCACTAGGTATTTGTATCCTATAAATACCATGCTAAAAAGGGGTTTTTTTTTATGCAAATATTGGAAAAAACTAATTAGCCTTCCTCATGTCCTAAAACTCTCAAGATGTTTGTCTTTGCATTCATTGGGTTGAGAAAGAGATTTTCATCCTCTCAGGGGCTAAGGTAGCCCATTGGGAACATGTTTGGTGCTTTGTCCTAGATTGAAGTTCAGTATAGGTGTTGGGGAGTGAGACTTAGTGATAGTATCCGCTAGGTAAAATTGTTAATTGTTCTTTCAAATAGTGGATTTATACTCTATGATTTCTAACTTCGTGTTTTTTACATCTGTATAGTCTCTATGAGATCGACTGTGTAAGTGGTTTTCTATGTAAAATCCTTTGTGTCTTATGCATTGTTTATTCTTTCCACTTCTTTATATCAAAGGACAAAGCTAAAAATAACAAATTTTGGGTTAAAAGGTTTCAAACATCTATTCAATCCCCTCTAGGTATTCCCTAATTTGGATCTTTAAACTTTTAATTGGTATTAGAGCATTCAAACATTTAAAAATCATTTTTTTTTTTACCCTGCTAGATATAAGTTATGAAACCACAAAGGCTTGGATCTTCAATTAATAATCCATTTAATTTTGATGGTGGACTCCACTTTATTTTGATGGTAGAAACTATTCTCATTAGAAGGTCTATATGAAGTTTTTCTTGAAAATACAAGGAGAATGAGTCTGGAATTAAGTGGAATTTAGGTGAGGGCCACCATTGAAATTATATGGAACTAGAAAAATATAGTCGAGAACTCAAGCCTAAATAAGAATGGGACAAATTGGACAATGAGGGTAATGAAGAGAATGCTCGAGCCCTTTATAAGATTTTTAATGGGATTAGTCTTGACAAATTTCACATGATAACCACCTGTAAGCATGCTAAGGACTTGGATTATTCTCTTAGTAACCTAAGTTGTTCAAAATTTAGATGCTCATTGCTAAATTTGGGAGCATAAGGATGCAAGAGTTTGAGACTTTCTCTACATTTTATTCAGAGCTTAATAACATAGTTAACTCATACATTAACCTAGGGGAAAGGATTAAAGTAGTTAGAAAAATCTTAAGATCTCTTCTTTAGAGATTCAGACCCAAAGTCATAACTATTGAGGAAAGCAAGGACATTGACTCTGTAAGAGTTGATGAACTTGTAAGATCCTTTCAAACTTATGATATGTCCAATATTCCTAATACTCATAAGCCATAGGAAACCACTTTATAGATTTTAAGAATGAAGGAAAAGAGTTTGAAAGATTTGAGTTACTAGGTAGAGAAGAGTTGGTTTTGCTATCAAAATGGATTAAAGATACCATAAGATTTCAAAAAAAAAAAGATATTTTAAAAATAAGACTCAAAGAAGGGAAAAAGAGTTGAAAATCCCTTTAAGGAAAAGGACAAGGTCACCACTAAGGGAAATACTATCGAATGTTTTAACTGTGGAGGGCTAGGACATGTGTCTTATGACTACCCTAGCCCTAATGATGTTAAAAAGAAATATAAATTGGAGTGACATTGATTCAAATGAGACCAAACCTTCGAGGCTTAAAGGCACAAGTATGAACAATAAAACTATGATATTTTCATAGTCTTAGTTGTATTTTATAATGATAACTCTAGTGCTAGTAATTTTAATGAAAATACATCCATTATTGAAAATTGATGTGAAAAATATCAATCATTATTAAATAAATGCATCAAAATAACTATTGCATGTGCATCACTAAAAATTGAGCATGATGTCTTAAAAGAAGAAAAAATAAATTTTCTTGGGAAAATTCAATTTCTAGAGAATGAACATAGATCTCTACTTGAGAGAAATAATGTTTTATCTTAAGAGATTAAGCAACAAAAAAGAAAGTCTCCCTCTAAAAATGATATCTCTTGCCTTGGGATTAAGATTTTAAATGAGATCATTAATAAATGTAAATCCTCAAGAGAGGCCTTGGCTCCATATAAAAGATTGAAACTCCCAATAATGGAGAAATAGTCTTTGTTAAGGGCAAAGAGGAAACTCCTAACCCTATAGCCCCTTTTAACATGTCACCCTAGTTCCAATATGCTAAAAATCAAGACACTTAAGCAAAATGCTTTAATAGACTTTTGGATGGGTATTAGTCTCACTTAAATGGGCTAGTAAAGAATCAAATTTCATTAAAAATTAGATTTTGAATATAAGAAAAGGAAATAAGCCTAACACTAAGCATAAGAACAAGGAAATCCCTCCTAACACACCTCCTAGGGTGAAACAAATTTGGGTGAACAAAGTTGATCCACTCGCTTTCCAAACTAAAGGTTTGATCAAGTCTAGAGTTGTTCCTTTAGATTCTCCTAAGAATCTTTCTCCTAAAAAATCTTTAAAGCCTCTATATCAACTTCGCACTCTTTGTTCCTTAGTCTGAGAACTTTTTGTATCATTTTATCTTTAGTCTTACTACTATAGTGACTAACATAGTCCTTTCTTATATTAGGACTTCTTGCTTAGTGTGCTTTAGTGTCATTTTCTCAAGGAAAGTTCATTTGAGATCTTGGTTTGGGTCTGAGGATGATTGCTTTAGATTAAGACATTTATGAGGATCTTAGGTCCTTACCAAGAAAACATTAGGGCTTAATAAATACTCTTATTTAAGTTGTTTCTTTAGCATCTACTAAAATATCTCGAGTTCTTACCATGTTTTTGAAGTACTTGATATGCAAGATTTGCCAACTATCCCTAGAATCACATTAATCACTTTTTAGGCCCTTAAAACAAAGTAAATGAAGAACTTGTTATGTTAGGAAAATTTAAATTTGTCTATGCTATGTGATTGATAGAGAATCTTTTTAATTAACTTTAATTGATATGTTAGATTTAGGTCTTTGGAAAGTCATGAGCATCATGTTTGTTTGAAATGATGATTTATATTTATAATATAAAAAAAAAAAGCCTTCACAAAAAAAAAAAATGATGATATATTTATTTTAGGGGGAGAAAATTTGTTGTTTTCTATGATGATTAACACTTTCATGTGTTAATTAGAAATCTAATGAACTAGCTTCAAATTGAATGAATGTTGAATAATAGGGCATGATTTAGTAATCTTCTGAAAATCAAAATTGAATCATTTAAATTAGGCAATAAGTCAATGTCCTTGATAATTGCTACTTTAGATTATTTTAGTCTTATTATAACTTGTTTGGTATAAAATAGTTTTAAATCTATTTCATTATTATTATTATTATGTTTTTGAGCTAATCTTCAATTCTTGTATATTACAATAGAGTTAATCACTTGTTATATTGTTGTTCATGCTAAAGATTGAAGTTGATATGGTTTTGTTGAAGCCTTGGGTTGAATTTGTTAGTCTCTTATGTTCTTCCAAGTTTTCTTAGGTATAAAAGGTTTCATTCTCAGATTATTTACCTCAAAAAGGATGTTTTGGATGCTAAAAAGAGTGCTTATACTATGTTTAAAGCTTTATATTAGACATTGAGCAATCAAGTGCTCTTAGGGCTTTCCAGCGCCCCTTGAGTGCTTGGTCATTTTTTCTTCATTTCTTTTAGTCCAAGTTCTTTCTAGTAGTGTGATCTCTATCATTTCATCTTCTTGTGATTTCATGAGACTATTTTGGTTAATTTTCACTTCATAGGAGTATTGCAAACATCTTCTTAAGCATTTCCAATGGTTCACTTTTTCCGAGTAGCCCTTTCATTATTTATGCCTCTTCATATTTCATTCTAAGGTTGGTACGTCTATAAATAAGCGTTCTAGGGAGGCACCTTAACACCTCCATCTCTTGAGCCATGGTCTCCAATCATAAGAATCCATTTCTAAGGATCATTTGACTTTGAGAACCTTCTTATCAAGTGTTTCCATTCTAAGGACACTCGTAAGCATTAGTAGGCTCTTTTTTCTTTATTGTCAGGTTAAGATTGAATAGGGCATCTCCTTGGCCTCTTTTAATAATGCCATTCTTCTTGGTTTCTTTTATAAGCATGGGTAAGAGCCTTTAACTTCACTTCTCGAGGTAGCTTATCCCCACTATGTTTGGATGTTTAATGCCAACATCCATTAAGTTGTTGTTAGGCTTGCCTTTCGAGTCACTATGTATGGTCAAACTCTTGTGATCACCCCTTACTCCATTCATGGGGTCTTTAACTTGTCACCACTATAAGAGCCCTTTCACTATTTTTCTATTGAGGTTAAGGGCTTCATGGGCTCTAAGCTCACCATGATCATACTTACTCTCTTCGATGAAGCTAGTGATCTCTATGTATGTTAGGATAGAGCCTTAAAAGTATGATATAATATAATGAATTTGGAATTTATTATTTATTAAGATTCCAATTTCCATTGTATCTATTCGTCTTTCATACTTTATAGCTTATGAACACTCTAGTCTAAAATCTTTTGCATGATCAAGAGTTGCACAGAAGATCCATGTCATAGGTTCCTTGCAAGTTATTGATTTGTTCACAATCGACTCATGGACTCAAACAATCCATTTGAGGTTGTAGTGTAGTACCTCTTAATTGGAGAGATGATTAGTTTTGGCTATCAGGATGTCATTCCCATGGTGAGTGCATTAGTGTGCACAATTACACATTGGACAAGATCTACGATGAGCCATGATGTAAAACTATCAAGTGGTCATGACTTTACCAAACTACTATGTTGTATTATCTCTTAACCTAGAGAGAATACTAAGCCTGTGTCTAAGTTTACAATAGCTTTAACCTATAGGTAAGATCCTAAAGTGATCATATATTCCCTATGGATTGGGTCACTGTTAATAAAAACTGGAAGCAACAGATATTCTCTCAATAGAGGCCTTATGATATCTCATGGACTTTGAGATAGTGTGTTCACTTGGGTGATCCTAAGTAAGTGTGTTCAAGTAAACTATGGTCATAGTAGTTCCTTAAGTGTAACTTGACATAAAGTCTTAGAAAGTTATGACATGTCAGTTGATTACAATAGGAGTATTGATAACTTAAGGATGATATAGGTAATCTTGAGAGGCTAATAACGTTTACCTTGTTAAATTACAAACACTAGTTTATGAGAAGTTTGCATATAGTGGATAGTATATCATAGAACCAAGATTCCTATCTCGATCTACTATCAAAGGATATTAGAGTGCAATTAACTCTTTGTAGTGGGATGTTGAGTCAACTCCAGAAATTTATTAGTAGGAAGCCAATACTACCATATGGGTCCCAAAGGTCCTTAGTTGAGCTCATATACCTTGACAGTATGATTTATAAAGGTTAGATTGGTTTTTGGTTCACTTATATAAGGGTATTTTGCTAAATACGTAAACTTGCATAAATGTGAACTCATATTTTTCACATGTGTCCCTACTCAATTGTGAGACTCATTTTTTATTAGTGAAAAATTGATTTTAAAAAAGTTAGTCACCACCACTAATTTTTGTTTATTTTTAAAGGGAAAACAAAATAAAAAATAAAATCTTAAGTAACTCCTTTAAAGGAAAAACAAGTATATGAAAACTAAGTTCAATCTAGAGTTTATGTCATTTATTGGGAAAATACCATAATGTATCATTCCTCTAAGCCTTAAAAAGGTCTTTACTAAACAAGTGGAGGGAATTAAGGCGATTGACTAATAGACCATGGATGCTAAAAAGAAAGAGTAAAAATAAAACAAGGCAAAGTGATAATAAACTAGAAATTGGTGATGGGTATATGAGCTATATGTATAAAAAAAAAGAAAAACCAAAGGGACAAAAGCCAAACTCATGAATACAACATGAATATAAAAGAAACCAATCAATCAAAGGTGGAAAGAAAAGTGCCTCAATAATACCCAAAACATGGGCAACAAGCTTGCATATGAAAGGAGTTTAGTTTACAAGCAAAATAAAATATCTAACATCGATCAAAGCAAGAACTACTCAACATGTATAAGATAATACAACCAAAATCAAGAGTCAGGATGGCTAAACTAGAATCAAAAGGGACTAATATACATGAATATGCAAAGAGGTACATAATAAGGCAACATACAAGTGATTACGAAATAAATCTAAATAAAATATCTAGAAAGGAGTTATGCTATAGGGAAGAGTTTTTCTAACATGCAAAAGATGTCTAGGATACAAATTTTTCAAAATGTGCACCATTGTGATAGGGCATTAGCACATTTTCTTAATGAAACTATGTCATAGTAGCACGAGGCACTAAGAGCTAGAGGAGGTTAAAAACATAACAAAAAGGACTAGTTCAACAAGGTACACAAAAGGTACAAAAATAGTGCAACCAACAAGCATGCAAAAGATTAATTTATTTAAAATGGTTAGAGATGATATAAAAATCAAAGGAAAAATCATGCAACATATAAAAAATGTTTGGATCACATTTCAAAAGCCCAAAGAGTCTAAACATGCACCTTATAGTATAGACTTACTACAGATCTCATAACTCATAAAATTAAGAGTGTAACAACCATGCAAATATTAAATTATTCAATAAGGTTAGAGATGAGATAATAAAAAAAATTTTAAAAAATACAAAAAAATCTACAACTTATTGAAGGTGTTTAGAACACAGTCAAAAGCCCAAGGAGCCCAAACATGCACTAGATAGTATAGATTTCAAAGAACATCTCATAACTTGGGTAGCATAACAAGCATTGAAAATATTGAATTATTTCATAAGTTCAATAAAATGTTTTTAAGCGGGGCTAAAGCTCCCAAGCTTATTTAAAAAGGCTTATTTAAAAAGCCTGGAATATAGAAAAAAAAATCTCAGAATTAATTAAAACCCAAAGAATTACAATTGATTTTTAATTAACAAAACAAACTTGGAAAAACAGGTTTATTCAACAAGCTTGAAGATATCATATTTTAATAAAATAAAAATTATTTAACACATTTGATAAGCCTAAAATGCAACCTAAACATAAAAAATATTTTAAAACAATTTGATATTGATGCCTTAGGAAAATTTGTTTTCATGTGTTTCATGAGAATTTAGTAGAGTTACAACATGTTTGGTGCATTTCTAGCACTTCATGTAGAAGAAAGTACCTAAGCAAATGATAGTATCACTAATTGAGCAGTACAATTTGAGCAGGATCCTTTGATCGTGCATTAAAAAGAGCTTCGTATAGATTGTGCACCCATTAGAAGCATTAATCTGAATTGCGCACTTAGAGAATAACACTAAAATTGTGCACCTTTTAGATAGTGGTTTAGATTGCACATTTAGGGGGTCAAGTCTACATTGTTTGCTTCATATTACACACTAAAGGAGCTTTGCTCAAATTACACTATGGTGAATAACATACCTCCTTTAGGCACTCTAATAATTGTGCACTTCATATTGCACATTGACATAAGTGCATTACACATTCCCTACTTGCATAATGCTTATAGAATCGACGACTATAAATGCACTATTGATTCATCAATAATCCAAGCACGCATCCACATTCCTCAGTACATAATTTTTTTCAATAAAGCAATGTACCTCCCTAGTAATAAAGTGCACTTTCTCTTCCAGCTTTGAAGCACACATTAGAGAGCTTTTATCTCCGCATATTGCATAGATTGCCCAACTTTGCGCACATGCCATATTTTCCTATCTTTACACACTCATCAAGGATGTGCAACAAATAACTATTAGGAACCCCAAACTACTCCATTCCCATGCCCTGAATCTCATGCATGGAGTGCATACTTCTATCCCTAAGCATCTCTAAATCTATTACAATAGAAAATAATGGTTGTAAAACCATTTTAGAATAAAGATTTAGAGATTTGAAACTCATAACTAGATCTGGATGTTCCTAGATCAAAATCCACATGTTGAATATGAATCTTAAAGAGTATAAACGTCTTGTACACTCAAAATCTTTCATCCAATGACTCAAACTACAATCTTGGCACTCTAAAGTATGGGCTTTGGAAGAGAAGAAGCTATGGCTCTCTTTTTCTCTTTGGAGGTGGACGACGAATCTCACCAAAAAACTATAGAAACCCTAACCCCTTAAGGGGGCATTTATAAGGTTCCTCTACTAAGCTTAAGTGACTTAAAGTCATTAAGGCTTGGGTCACGTAATCTAACTCCAAAATGGGTCTTAATCAATTAATTAACTACATAGGATCATCTAATTATTCTATTAGTCTAATCCAAAGGCCTTGTTCACTATCCCTTATGTAACCTTGCATAATTACCAAAACACCCTTATGCACAAGAGTGAACTTAGAGCCAATCTAACCCTTATAACCATACAAGTTTAAGTGTATTTAAGCTAACCCTCGAATATAGTACTCAAAACTAGTCCTCCCAACCTAGCTTAATTCATCTCAAACAACAAAACTCACTCTCTCTAGGTTAAGAATGTACCTATCTTTATTTATTATTATTTTTTTCAAATGACTTATTGTAGGAGTGCAATGCTAAAGGTATCTTCAAGTATATGGTCCATGTAACTGGGATTCATTGATGACTCCCAACCATAAGGCATAGTTAATAGAACTATTTCACCATCCACTAACTCCTTGGACTTAATCCTAGACTCCTCAAATTAGGATTCAATACCTTAGCACCTACAATTGAGCTCATACTCCACCCATCCACCCATGTAGCGAGCATTGAGTTTGGTGACTCCCAACCAAAATGCCTTAAGGCATTGAGCTTCAAAGACCTTTGGGTTATATACCATTTGGACCTTGCTCGAGTTTCAAGGTAATCATAACTCAAACTTTTTTAAAAAAAATTTAATTGTTTTTTCATTTTCATTTTTTTTTTTCGAATTGGGCACATTAGTCTATTTTCAAGGTGTCTCAACTCAATTCAAAAGTAATTCAAATTACTAAGACAATTGAGTGCAAGTCTCAAGGTTAGATCAAATTTTCATCTTATATCCGAGGTCTAGAGTGTTGGCATCTTAGATCTATGTAACGGAAGCAATACCAATTTTTTTTATAAAAAAATAATAATAAAATTGATCTTTTAGGGTTAAAGTACTAACCTTTGAGTTTGGATGTTCCCAAACCTTACATTCCAAGTGTTGGAAACGATCTTGAAGTTGTTGAAAGTCTCATAAACTCACAACATTTCACCCAATGACTCAATCTTGTTCTTGGCACACTTATGGTAGGAAGGAAAAGAGGGTGGAGGCTATGACTCTCTTTCTCTGGATGGTGGAAGACAAAAATTATTAAAACCCTAACTCCTATGGGGTATTTATAGGGATCTAATTGGGCTTAAGTGACTTGAGCCTACATGGGCTTAGTTCACTTAATCTAGCTTAAAATGGATTTTAATTGATTAATTAACCTAATATGACGTACTAATTAATCAATTAGTCCAATCCAGAGACCTTGTTCACTTACCCATGTGCAACCTTACGTAATTATCAAAATGCCCTTATGCATAAAAGTGAACTTAGAGTCAATCTTACTCTCATAATCCATGCCAAACAAGGTATATGAGCTTAGAGTGGGGACCACTAGGACCCATAGAAGTACTGACTACCTTAGAATTAAATTTTGAAGTTGATTCAACATCCCACTATAGAGAATCAATTGAATTCTGGTATCCTATAAAAATAACAAGACACTACATGTTCGGGTCCATAACTTGTTAACCATTGTGTTCAGTCTCCCCATGAACTGGTATTCATAGTCTAACAAGGTGAAATTCATCAATTTTTCAAGACTACCTCTACTATCCTTAAATTATAAATCCTCTTATTGTGTATTCAACTTATTAGGTTTAATTACTATTAAGGCTTAATTTAAAAATTAGTTGATTTGATTTACATGATTATTTGTCAAACTTAATAGTGTAATTTCTCATTAAATAATCATTTTGAAAATTATAAGGGGCTAAAACTAATAAAAATTTTAAGAATTTAGGGAAGGTTATTAAGATTTATTTAATAGGCTATTTATTACAAATATTTATTATTAAAAAAATAATATAACAATATGATAATATGTAAGATGACATTATTTTAAATATAAAGCATGATATTGTTGTAAATATAATGGTTGTTGGAGTAGTAGGATTGAAAAGGGAATCAAATTTTTATTGTATTCCATTACTCTCTTGTTGAAATATTACATAATATCTTTTTATAAATACTCATACTTAATTAAATAAAAATTCTTAATAATAAAATATAGAAACCTTTAGAATTTGAAAACTCAAAAAATAGAAATTAAAATAATCACATAAAATAAAATATTCTCCATTAACTTTACTTTCAAAAGACCATACCTATAGATAGGTAGAATTAAAATAAATGTGTTAGGTGTGTTTGATATTTCATTTAAAGTTTCTCTGCAACTGCCTTGAAAACGAATACTCGGCTTTCATATTTGGTGGATTAGACTTTAAAATCGATGACTCCTGTCCTTCCTCAAATGAAATCCATTCCATACTTTTGAAGCTTTTGTTATAAATTTTTTCTAAAGGGAACTCAAACAAGCCATTTAAATAATGCATACTCTATAAATTTGTTTGAAGAAGCAATAGCAACTCAAAACTTTGAGCAAAAATAAATTGAATGATTTGATAAAAAAGAACTTCAGTTAAATTAACAAATCATCAGCTACACCCGTAGAACTAGTTATAACCCATGCAAAAGAAGAAGGTGAAGGAAAAAGATAATATAATTGAATCCAACTCTAGAATGATGATAATAGAATCCAAGCCCTGGTTTGATGATTAGCATCCTGGTGCAGTCAATGACTAGCCATTTTCTACATTTTAGATTTCATATTCTAAGTCTATGGTAAGTCTATGGACATGTGTAATAGCTTGATGAATATTATTGAACCTTCGCACAGTTAATGAACAATACCATGCCACAGAGGTTGGGTTTTTAAGAATGGTATTGTGCATTTAATTATGTTTATTTTTTACTTTTATCAAATTCACTTCGAGTTTGTTTGATAGTGATTTTTGAAAGTATTTTTAATTTTCCTAACATTTAAAAATAATTCTCTATTAGGTTTTGTTTCTCTATTAGGGTTTCGTTTATTATTACAATCATAATTATAATTATTATTTTCAGTGCACGTTTTTCAAATTGCATGTAACATCTCTCAGAATGATTCTCATTAGATGAAAAATAGGACCAGCATCTGCTAAAACTGGGACCAAAGAGTCAGCATCTGCTCTTTGGTAATACATAGAGGAATGAATATACAATATCAACTTTTTTTTTTTGAACAATTATTAGTTTTAAATAATTATTTTTTATTTTTATCAAATAAATTAATTATGCTTTTATAAGATGTTAATACCCATATTTTTTATAATATTTATAAAATGATATAAATAGTATTAGAAATTATTAATATTGAATTATTATTATTTATTTTTAACAAATCAATTAATGTCAATATCTATATTTTTATTATATTTATAAAAATATAATTTATGATTTTATTTTATTATTAATATTCATATCTTATTAACTACTATTTATTTTTAATTTATTTGTAATTAATTTTTTTATTTTTAATAAAACTTGCATTAAATTTAGTTTACATTATATAAATTAAATTTACAATAAGTACTTAATTTTTTAATTTTTGGAAAGCATTTTTAAAGATGACTTGCATTAAGGAATCAAAATACCTTCTAATTTGTATGAATCGAAATCCCATTTATAAGTGAGATTTTATTTCCATTAGAATCACTTTTGACTTAATTTTCATCATCATTTAAATTATCCAAACATGATAATAAAGAGGAAAAAAAATGAAATGTTCATCCCCATACACCAAATATGCCTTAAAAGATAAAAAGGTTTCAAACATGTGATGATTGCAAGGAGCGAATTGAGAAAATAGAAGTTATAAAAAGTTTTGAATACTATATAATAAAGTTACTCAATTTATATATAATTATATTTTTCATCAATTATTAATGTAGTATTATGGCCTAAGTTGGGAACATAATATTTTATTATTTAAGGGAAGTTATTAATTTATCAAATATTCATTTATCGAGGTTTGATTGAACTACAACACGCTTAATAATGTATCTAACATGCTAGCTAGTCTCATGTGACATGAACTTAGATGTGTTTGATCTACCAACGAAAGCTTTAGATTGAATTACACACTGACTTTTATTTTCTACTCTATGAATTGAACTTATGTTGGTCTTAGGTTTAAATAATTCACCCAAATTACTGTTCAGGCTTAACTTAAAAATTAGCAAGAGTTGATCTACATTATTTGTTTAACTTAACAGCAAAGTTTTTATTAAATAATCATTTAAACATCATACCAAGTTTTTGGTTCTTGCAGGATGTAAGTTTAGCCATCTATATTGTATCTATAAATGGCACATGATAATGACCGTATTACCGAAGAAATATGTTTACAATTAGGCCTATATAAGAACATGCCATGACCATTCTCCATCGCATCTGCATCTCTGTTCAACACCTCCAATTAAGCTGATCTCCAATGGACCACCAACTCCTCTTCATCTACCTTTTTCTCTTGCTTTCTGTTATAATATCTGCTGCAGGTATATCCCTCACTATTATATATCCACTTGTATATATGAAAAAGTGCATGATAGTTCTTTCTCTTATCGTGCCATTTCCTATTACAGGGGCTTATGTAGATGCTAATCGCTCCATGAAACTTTTTGTGTTTGGGGACTCGTATGTTGATACCGGGAATAGGAATTTCACAGCTAGTTCATGGAAAGAACCGTATGGAATTACTGATCCTGGTAGACCTGCTGGTCACTTCTCTGACGGCCAAGTCTTCACTGAATACATAGGTTAATCTCTCTTCCCTTGGAGTGAATTTTTATTTATTATGTGAATTTGTCTTTTTTTTTTTTATTTATAAAGTTTATTTTATATATGACTTCTAAGCTAGATCGTTTGGCAACAGTAGCTTTCAAGAAGTCCCATGAAATGTGGCCATAATAACAACATTGATATGAAAATTCAACCAAGTTTGAATAGAAAAATTCTACCAAAAATCTGAAAAAGTTCGTCATGGAAGTTCTTTGTTTTGGTTACTTAACTATCGTTTATTCAGATAACTAAAATATTTTATGTTTTGAACTACATGACAAATAGCTTCACGGATGGGCATAAAGTCTCCTACACCATATAGATTTAGAAAAATAAGACCCATAAAATATGGAATGAATTTTGCTTATGGAGGGACAGGCGTCTTCGACACACTGGTTGCTGCACCAAACATGACAAAACAAATCGATTTGTTTGAACAACTCCTTCAAGAGAAAATCTATACCACAGATGACCTTAAGTTCTCCACTGCTCTGGTATCCGCTTCTGGCAATGATTATGGCATCTACCTTGCTAGAGGTGGAAGTCTTGAGGTGAGTGCCCTATTACATGGACTTCCATTAGTTTTATCAAAATCAAACTAAGTACAGTGATTTTCTCAATGGCTTGTTATCTTTTGGATGGTATATATTTTTTCAATCGTGGAACTCACTTCAAATGTACATTTTAGGGTTTGCCAGCCTTCATTGTATCTGTTGTTAACCAGATTGGCTTGGATCTACAACGTATTCATGATTTGGGAGTGCCGAGAGTAGCCATTATGGGAATACAGCCTCTTGGATGTTTGCCTCAATTTACAAAGGAATACTCATACGAGATATGTAATTCAACAGGAAACTTGGTTGCACTGTTTCACAACCTATTACTAACAACTATGGTAGAGGAGCTGAAGCCTGAATCTAAATTTGTGGTGCTTCATATGTACGATGCATTCATATCTGCAATGAAGAAATTTGAAAACGAAACAGGTGATTTCCCCATATTTATGTGAGATAAATACTGAATTTTGGTTATGGTAGGTTAATAGCAGAATTGCAAGTTGTTTTCTTTATGTACAGGGTCGAGCTTCATCATTCATCTTAGATTAGGGCTCAGGTCCTGATATATCAGGCCAAACTGGAGGCTCAGGAAAATCAGGAGTGAGTTCTGGATACACATCCGCCACAAATATTCACAAAATAATAATAATAATAATAAATAAAGCATTATCATCGTCATCATCATAATCATAATATTATCATCCTTGGAATTCTCATGTTTGTCCATATCATTGGAGATGTAACAGGAATCATCATCTTTAATATGATTGCTCCGTAAGTTGTATACCTCAAATATATGAATTCATAAATGCTTCCTTGTGCAGAAACTTCAAAGTCGAAGAATCCATTGAGGCCATGTTGCACAGGTATAACAAGCGAATACAGGTGTGGGGACGTAAAGAACGGGGAGAAGAAATACAATGTATGCAGGGTTCCGAAGTTGGCATTCTTTTGGGATTCGTTTCACCCTACACAAGCGGGCTGGGATGCAGTTGTGTCAGAGCTAGGATCTTCTATCGTAAGCCTCTTCTAGATTGCTCAAGAATCATTAAGAATAAATATTAGTGTTCGTCCAATGTAATGCATATCAGTAAAGAGCATCAATGTATTGATGTTGATAAGGTTATTGGCGGTAGGGTAACTCCTACAGTCCTACTCTTGTAGTATGATCATCCCAAATAACTTGGAACTTATTCTATTATCATTTTGCTTTTGAGACACTTTAGAAGCTTTAAAACTCATCTATCCCAACTAAAAATAAAAGACTTCCATTAACAGCATGCATGTGCGGTTCATATTAATGCTTTGATGTGCCCCAAACCAAAAGGCTTTAAACTTGTTCTAATTCAGTGGGTATCTGGCGTCAAAATCAAGAAAGAATTGCTAACAGTTGTGATGGAGACTTTTGACTAGAACAAAATAAACTAATGTAAAGATCAACTCTTCCATTACCTTTTGCACTAAACAATTTACACGCTCGTACTCCTTTGTCCCCCCACTTCCTCCGTTTTCCTTTGTCTCCATCTTCCCACTTTTATTTCCCTTTTTTTATTTTAAAAATAATTTCGCAGAAAATCATTTCCTATTTCTTTTTAATTAATTTATTTTTATTTATATAAAAAGGGTCCCACCGAACAGTTTCTTTCGGCCGCTCACTCTGTCGTCTCTCTCGCCTCCGTTCACCCTAGTCGTTCTTTAGCATTTGTCTCTATTCTCCTGCTATCTTGCGCCTCCCCCTCTCTCTCCTCTGTTTTATTGCAGGCAGATTAATAGAGATTTTTTAATCTCGGAGACACACTCTCAGAGATTAGGGTTTTGTTTTCTGTTGTTATTCTGATCCTCCTTTTTTTTTTTTTGTTTCCGTTTTTATTTTTAATTTTGTTTGTTGGGTGGGTTAAATTAGTGTGGCTCCTAGAGAGAGAGAGAGTGGAGATTTTTTGTTTGATTGTGTGGTGCTGTGTTGGGTTGTGGTTTTGGTTTTGGAATTGTGGTGACGAGTCGTGAGGTGGGTAATTGTGGGAAGATCTCTGTTGGGTTTTAGGGTTTTTGGTTCTATTGAATCTTGGAGGGCCTAAAGGCCAGGTTCATGGCTGGGAGTAATGAAGTCAACCTCAGTGAGTCCAAGGTATATTGATTTTTAGTTTGTGTGTTTGTGTTGGTTTGGCGCAAGCCTGTTGTTTGGTGATCAAGTTCGCATTTTTTTTGTTGTGGGTTGGTTGAATTTTGGGTAAATGATGGGTTGGTTTTGTTTTGTTGGTTTTCCGAGTTTTGGTGATTTCGATTTTGAAAAGTTGAAACTTAGTTGATTTTAGCTTGGTTTTGGGCCAGGTTCTGTTTGGGGTTGTGATACCAGATATGGATTTGTTGATGGGTTTGTTTTGCCTTTTTTGGTTCTTTGAATATGTGGCCTTTGCGGTCCTTATTTTTGTTCCTAAAAGTTGAAATTTTTGGTTCTTTGAATCAGTTTTGTTTGGGGATTTTGATCGGATTCTGAAGATCAAATTTGGACTTGCTGATGGGTTTGTTCTATTCTGTCTGTATTTTGAATTTTGGGTTTTGGGATTGTGATTTTCTCATTGAAAAGTTGAATTTTGATATGATATGATTGAAGGCTTTGATGGTTTTTTTGGGGATTTGTATGCTGAATTTTCTTGTATATGAGCATGTCCTTATCGATTTTGTTATTTTGAACCCTATATGCAGGGGAAGAAGTTCACCGCTTTTGGCCTGTATTGTCTGACTTGAATTCTAAAATTTCTGACTTTTCTCCTGTTCTTGTATATACTGCGGGTGGTTCCACTAAATACATGGATTCTAATATCCAATTTCAAGCTGGCTTACGATCTTCTGCGCCGTCCTGATGGCACCTTTAATCGCCACTTGGCTGAGTTCCTTGACAGGAAAGTCCCTGCCAATGCAAACCCACTAAATATATCAATATATATTCAAAATTGATAAATATTGAAGGATATAATATAGTTAATTTGGATATATTAAAGAATATAAAAGAAATATTTATATATATATATATAAGTACTTTTATTTAAAAATGTTAATAATTTAATTTATAAATTTATATTTTTCTTGTATTTAATTACTATAATTAAATTTAATTTAACTACAATAATTTTATTTTAATTAATTTATAATATATATATATAAATAAATTTTATTTTATAAACTAATATATATAAATATATAGGGAAACTAAAAGCAATGTAGTCCATTGGCAAGGGCCTTAAACTCCATATTGAAGACCAGGTTCAACTTAATTGGTAGTGTGATTTTTCATATCTTTGTGAAAATGAATCCCACATCGGAAATGGGGAGCAAATGGAAAGGGATGCTCCCTGTCTATGCACATTTGGGGCTCGGATTGGACTGGCCTTAAAGACGCCTGCATCAAATTTTTTAATCAGAGCTAGTTCTGGCGTGGCACCGATTTAACGTACGTACCAAGCTCTCAATTCCACAACCAAGAGCTTCTGAAAGCCATTAGAGCACATCCAGAGAGCGAAACTGGAAGGTAAGAATGCAGCCAAGAATTTTTTGTTGATGTGATCAAAATCTCCAGCAACCAGGCTATCTTCTCAACAATTGCGCACAACAAATTTTAATGGAAACACTTCAGCTCCCATGAAGCTCAATTGTAACGTTTCTGGGGCCGGTACGCAAAGACTCGTGCCTAGCACATTAGTTTACCTATGCCAAAGTTTCTTGTCTTTTTTCCAACTCACACTGAGGTGAGGACACAATGAAATCCCGTCATATTTATTTCTTTAATGGAAAATGATGACAACCACTTAAAATTTTCATTTTTCTTAAAATAATAATAATAATAATTAAATAAATAAATAACCCCCACTTTGTTTCTTTTGAATTTGGACCAATCATGTATTGTCCCATTATAAAATTTTTAATGCCCACCCTAAAAAATAGTGGAAAATTTGTGACAAATGAGACCGAAGATTTGGATAGTAATCCTAATAATTTGCTTTCAACATATCAAAGACAAGTTTAATGTCCACCTAAAACAATCTTCTCATATCACAATCATACGACAAAAGACAACTATCCATAGATGGGGCTACATAAAGATGAGAAAATCATAATCTAAATTAAAGAATATTCTAGTTTTTGAGTCTTCTTAATTATCCCTCTTAGTTACACAAAAGTCTTCCACTATAGTAGTATTCAACCTCATCATATTTATTTCTTTAATGGAAATTGATGATAACCACTTAAAATTTTAATTTTTCTTTGAAAAAAGAAAAAAGAAAAAACCCCCACTTTGTTTCTTTTTAATTTGGACCAATTTTGTGTTAATCCATAGTAAAATCTTTAATGCCCACCTAAAGGGTAGTGAAAATTTTGTGACAAATGGGACCCAAGATGTGGATAATAATCCTAATAATTTGCTTTCAACATATCAAAGACAAGTTTAGCTTCTAACTCTTGGTCTTAGTAGATAAAACTCCATGTTCACATAGAACCAAATTCCAAATAACAAAGGAAGAATGTGAAGAAACTTGATGGCAAAAGCACAATGGAAATTACAAACTTTTCACACACACAAATTAATAAAGAGTATTATTGAAAGAAAAAATAATGTTGTCGGTAGATATCTTAAAGAGAAGCTCATCAACACAAATCCATATTCTATTATTTCCATCTTATCTTACATGAGCAATCGATCACATATTAATTTGCTTTTGAGAATTGATAATAGATACATGAAAAGCAAGTTCAAAATTCCATAAACCAAACTAAAAAAAACAAGTATATTCATCGATTGGATTTAGCAAGAATAGAAAATAAACAAAACATGAAACACGAATAAAACAAGAATCAAATGAGAAATGGATCAATCAATTGTCACTTGTTCTCATGAACTCATATATGTTAATATAGAGGACAAAAATATCAAAAAAAAAAAAAAAAAGAGAAATATTCATAACCCTAGTTTTGAGAAATGGACTAAAATCTTCCTGAGGCTAGAAGTTCTTGGTTTTTGGCCATTAAATGGCATTGTTATGACTTAGGAAATCTTGAAAATCACCATTGCTCTCTTGTAGCAAAACCTCAAACTCACCAAATCAAACAAAACAAAACTCAGAAGAAATACATAAAAGCTCCAAAAAATGATGATCCAAAAGTTAGAAACACACACTTGAAGTAATCAAACCAGTTCCTTGAGCTCTAAAATATAAAAAAAACACATATGAAGAATAGAAAGAGAAGAGAAGAGAAGACAATGATGAAAGGGAATGGAGTGATGCTTGAGAAGAGGCTAGGTTTTGTTAAACTCGCGAGAATTTAGAGAGTGAAGAATCCTCTAGACAATGATGAGAGAGAATGGTGTGAGATATCTTGATGCATAGTATACATAAAGATTGAAATTCTTACCACCTAAAAAAATTAGTCAATTGTGTAGAGATGAGACATCAATCAAAATCTAAATGATACAATTATCCTAACATAATTCATAGTTCACACTTCAAGTTCTATAATGAATCATGGAATAACTTTTGGATATTAAGTTGAGTCATGGTTCTAGACGATGTATGACATACAGGATATTAAAGCACATCCAGAGAACAAAAAATGAACTCTTTTATCATATTGAATCCTAACATACAGGATCAACCGGCAAATACTACACCATTCTTCAGATAAGGAAAACTTTCCTAGGTAAGAATGCAGCCAATAATTTTTTCTTGATGTGATAAAAATCCCCAGCAATGCTCATAGGAATCTTCAGCAACCAAGCTATCTTCTCAACAATTGCGCACGACAAATTTTAATGGAAACACTTCAGCTCCCATCAAGCTCAATTGTAATGTTTCTTAGGCCGGTACGCAAAGACTCATGCCTAGCAAATTAGCTTACCTATGCCAAATTTGGGGAGGAGTCGGCGTAGTCCTAGTTTGGTTCAATTGACCATTGCCAGTTGCAAGTCAGTGAATACTTTTTTTTTTATTCACTTATTTGAATATCCAAGATAATGTTTAATTTTTATTTTATTTTTACTAAATCATCATTTAATACCAATTCTAATATTTTTTTATTTCAAAACTGTATGCTAGACTTTTGAAGTAGCATCATCACAAGAGAGTTTTTAAAAATTATATACAAATTAAGAAATAATGAATGATCCTCTTACAGCCAAAAGAAAGTTTCTTGTCTTTTTTCCAACTCACACTGGGACACAATTTTTGTATAGGCTGCCCAATTTTGAATTAGTGTCTCATTTCTAAAACTCCATTCTTTTATTTTAGAGTGTGTTTCACAATAATTTTTTTGACATCTTTATAATATTTTTAATATTTAAAAGATAAAAATTTCAAGTATTAGAAAAGTTAAAAACACTTTTTAAAATTACTGTCAAATACATTCTTAGAATGCGTTTGACAATTATTCTAATAAATATTTTTAATATTTCTAACACTTGAAAATATTTATTTTTTAAGTATTAAAAATATTAAAACACTTCATATAATTACTGTCAAACACACTCTTAATCTAATCTAATAAAAATTATAATTTGTATAATTTTCAATTTTCAAACCAATGCAAACTATTATTCAGATTTTAGAGCTTGAGATAGAAGTTAAAAATTTATTAATATTTCTATTAATAAACAACATGGTTGCCTACCATTGTTTTATTAATAGTGCTGGAATGTGAAATAGATGTGACAGTCAATCCCACTGGATAGACAATCTACATAAATTAGCATCGAATCAAAATTGACCGTAAATAACAAACTAGAATAATATAATGAATTCGCAATAACAGCAACTACTTTAGTTAATCTTCACAGTAAAAAAAACAAAAACAAAAAATAAAAAAATTTAAAAATTAAAATTAAAATTAAAATTAAAAATTAAATATCCACAAAAATTGGGTGTTGTGCATTAGATCTTTAACAGAGGCCAATTCAATAAAAGTTAAAGGCTGGTGACCAAGGAAGCAACTTTCAGATATAAAATTGAAGAAATTCTTAAAATTACAAAATTATAGAATATTTTAGTTTTTGAGTCTTCCTAATTATCCCTCTTAGTTACACAAAAGTCTTCCACTATAGTCACCTTCAATCTCATCATATTTATTTCCTTAATGGAAAATGATGACAATCATTTAAAATTTTCATTTTTCATTATTTGAAAAAAAAAAAAAAAACCACTTTGTTTCTTTTGAATTTAGACCAATCTTGAGTTAAACCATCGTAAAATCTTTAATGCCCACCTAAAAAATAGTGGAAAATTTGTGACAAATGGGACCCAAGATGTGGACAACAACCCTAATTATTTGCTTTCAACATATCAAAGACAAGTTTAATGTCCACCTAAAACAATCTTCTCATATCACAATCATACGACAAAAGGCAGTCATCTATAGATAAGGCTACACAAGGATGAGAAGATCATAATCTAAATTATAGAATATTCTAGTTTTTGAGTCTTCGTAATTATCCCTCTTAGTTACACAAAAGTCTTCAACTATAGTAGCCTTCAACCTCATCATATTTATATCTTTAATGGAAAATCATGATAACCACTTAAAATTTTCATTTTTCTTTGAAAAAAGAAAAAAAAAAACCCCACTTTGTTTCTTTTTAATTTGGACCAATCTTGTGTTGATCCATTATAAAATTGGGACCCAAGATGTGGACAACAATCCTAATAATTTGCTTTCAACATATCAAAGACAAGTTTAGCTTCTAACTCTTGGTCTTGGTAGATAAAAATGCATGTTCACAAAGAACTAAATTCCAAATGACAAAGGAAGAATGCAGAGAAACTTGATGGCAAAAGCACAATCGAACTTACAAACTTTTCACACACACAAATTAATAAAGAGTATTATTGAAAGAAAAAATAATGTTTTGTCTGTAAATATCTTAAGAGAACCTCATCAACACAATCCATATTCTATTATTGTCATCTTATCTTACATGAGCAATTGATCACATATTAATTTGCTTTTGAGAATTGATAATAGATACATGAAAAATGAGTTCAAAAATTGCATAAACCAAACTAAAAAAAAAAAAAAAAGAGTAAATATAGTCATCGATTGGATTTAGCAAGAATAGCAAATAAACAAAACATGAACCATTAACAAAACATGTTGAAACTACTAGTTCTTTTATATTCTCTGCTTGTGTTCCTACTGAATTTTAGGGGTAGTAGTTCTTATTGTAGTTCACTTAATTAAAAAAAAATCCCCCATCCCACACCTTTGGTTTGTCACCGTTTGAAAAGTTATATGGCTATGCTCCTTATTACTTCTCCTTAAGAGTCTTTGGTTGTACTTGTTTTGTTCTTCATCCTCATGCAAAGCATAGTAAGTTATCTTCTCGCTCTATCATTTATATTTGTCTATGATATGGGTGAAGGTCAAAAGAGATATCGTTGCTTTGATCCAATTAGCCATAAATTATATGTTTCTCATCATGTTTTCTTCCTTGAGCATATACCTTTCTTTTCTATTCCCATTGAGTCTCATAATGCCTTTAAGTATGAACTTGTTTACATTGATCCTTTCTAGGATGGTACAGATAGTTTTCCTGCAAATACTAGTACTTTGATTCCTGATCAACATGCTCTTTCTTTTCCTCGTACGGCTACTTCAACACCTTATAAGATTATGGACCCTCCTTCCCCACGTTCTTCAATTCTCAATGCCTTCGTAAGTTTACTCAATTACTAGATTTTGTTATTCCTTTTATTCAAATTCCTTTACATCATTTTTACCTCCTATTCATAACCTTTTTAACCTTCTATCATATAGAGAAGTTGTTTTTTATCCACTTCGGAAACAAGCCATGATTGAGGAACTTTATACTTTGCATAAGACTGATACTAAGGATTTGGCACCTTTACCACTTGATAAGAGTATCATTAGTTCTCGTTGTGTTTATAAAATCAAAATTAAGTCTCATGGTTCCATTGAGCGGTACAAATCCCAATTGGTTGTTAAGGTCCTCAACAATACGTTATGGATTATGAGGAGGCTTTTGCTCCTATTATAAATATGACTACTATTCATACTCTTATTGCGGTTTCTTTAGTTCGTCAATGGCATATGTCTTAGTTAGGTGTTAAAAATGCCTTCTTGAATGATGATCTTCAAGAAGAAGCCTACATGATCCTCCCTTCTAGTGTTTCTCATAACCTTTGAGAAGTTTGCAAGCTCAAGAAAGCTTTATACGATCTCAAACAAACACCTCGTGCTTGGTTTGTGAAGTTCTCTGATGTGCTTACTTCTTTTGGCTTTCACCCTAGTCATCATGATCCTACACTTTTTATGAAGTGCACATCTACTTGTCATATTCTTCTTTTTCTATATGTTGATGATATAATTATTATAGGCCGATGATGATGTTAATTGGAATGCAACATTGAAATCAGATTTAGCTTCTTGTTTTGAAATGAAAGATTTAGGTACTCTATGATACTTTTTGGGTATTAAGATAGTTTCTTTTCCAAAAGGTTATCTTCTCTCACAGTCTAAGTACACATTTGATATTCTTGATCAAGCTCACCTTATGATACTAAGACTGTTAATACTCCTCTTGAGGTTAATGTTCGATATTCTTCTTCTGATAGTAGCCCCTTGCTAAACCTATTTTATATTATAATATTGTTGGCAGCTTGGTCTATCTCACCATTACATGTTCAGACATTGCTTATGTTGTTCACATTGTATGTCAGTTTGTCAATTCCCCTACTACAGTTCATTAGGTTATTGTTCTTTGTATTCTACAATATTTCTGAGGTACTATATTTCAAAGTCTTTTATTACCATCCACTTTCTATTTAGAGTTGCATGCCTATTTTGATGCTAACTAGGCCAATGATCTCAAAGATCGCAAATCTACCATTAAATATTGTATTTTTTTTAGGAGATTTTCTTATTTCTTGGAAGAGAAAGAAACAAACTATTGTTGCTCGATCTTTCATAGAAGTTGAATATCATGTTATGATGCCTATCACCGATGAGATAGTTTGGTTACATTGGTTACTTCTTGATATGAGTGTTTTCCTTTGTTATCCTACTCCAATGTATTGTAACAACAAAAGTGTTATTTAGATTGCCCACAACTTCGTCTTTCATAAAATGACTAAGCATATGAAGATTGATTGTCACCTCACATGTCACCACTTCCAGCATAACATTCTCACTTTACATTTTGTTCCTTCCTTCCTAGAGATTGCAGATTTGTTTACCAAGTGACACCCACTTCCTCATTTTTGGTTTTTGGTCGGCAAACTCTTGAAGCTTCTTGCAGCTGCATCGTGAGTTTATAGGGAGAAGATGTTAGAGTTATTTATTTAGTTTTATTTAGTTACTATTTCTTTTCCTTATTTAGTTACTATATTAAAATTATTCTCTTTCTTTTTACAAGTAAGATTAAGTTAATCTTTATTTCCTTTTATTAAGCGTTATTTAAACTCTAATGAAATTAATTTTTTTAAGAGTGTTCATAATAAGAAACCCTAAAATTTCTTATTTCTTTTTTCTCTTTAAATAAATATTTTTTGGATTTCACACCATGGATGGTAGGCGGTTGAAAGGGATGAGTGATGGAGACTTGCATGGGTTTGATTTTTGAATGGGGCTATCAAAAGTGTGATGGTGGAGTTCACGACTTCAAGTTGTTGTGTGGTCATGGGTTTAAGTGGGCTGATTACTGGTATAGCGTCATGAGGCTCTTGAAGATGGTGGCTAGCTACATATGGTAGCTTTTCTATAAGCGACATTGAAGATCAAAGATGAAGATGGAGAAGATGGTGAGATGGTCTTGTTGGGGATCCCTCCTTGTGAAGTCATTCCCTAATGGGTTAAATGGAGGCAATCGTTTTTTCTTTCTCGAAGAGCTCCTTCCTAATTCTTAATGTGTCATAAAATGTCCAAGACACCTCTCCCCTAAAAGAGTATCCTGATTTCCCTGTTTCTTTCTAAGATCAACATTTTTAAAAATCTTTTTTTTTTCTTCCATCCATCTTTCCATCAATATCTATTACTTTTTTTTCTCTCTCTCCAATCACATTAAGCTCCCCCCTTTGTAATCAAACATTCAACTTTCCTCTTTATAATCCCAATCAAAGCACATGTTTCATAATAATAACAGTAATAACAATAATAATACGTGAATGGAAAAGTATGGACTTAGGGAAAAAGTGAGACCTCATCCAAAAAGTGTAATAATAATAATAATAATAATAAGAATGGACTTACCTTAGGTAAAAAGTGAGTGGACTTTCAATATGTTAAAAGTCAATGATTAGTTAGGATAAATTTGAAGATCTACACTTACATTATCATTAGATAAATTTTGATATTAAAAACAGTCTTTTGTAGAGTGAATACCTTTATGGTGGCATCTCCAATTTATTTAAATGGAAATAAAATTTGAATGCATTTTCTAATAGTGTTGTTGAAAGATAAGTGATTCCAGATATCTAAGATCATATGGTTTTTATAGGTGTAAATAATCTTGGAACAATTTCATTATTGTGGTGTAGTGTTATGTTTTAATGAGAATAAACTCTTCCCTATATCATGAGATTTTGATGCAACCCAAATTGAAAGTATAGAAAGTGTTGATGTCTTTGTTATTATTACACAGATGTTTATATATATATAAAAAAATATTAAAACAATTTTGACAATATTGATGATTTATATTTTTATGTGTACGTTTAGAGAAGTAAATAGGTCATGAGATGTTACCCTTAAAAAAAATTAAATATGATTCCCATCATATTTGGTTTGATAATTTAAAACTTTCCTCATATTCATAAGAAAATGCATGGGAATAGCATGTCGCTGTATCGGTGCCACGTCAGCACCTTTCACTATGTTTCATAAAAAATTTGGAGCCACTCGTGCACTGGGCCAGGATAAGCCCAACTATATCAGTTCCAGCCCACCATGTGAACCATGCTACGGCAAAGTCGCCAATCATTAAATAGAGCTTTGTTGCGTTTCAAGTTTCGATGTGGGAGAGCTACTTTACACTTTAAAAAATTTGCTTCCCTGCAACACTAGGGCTCGAACGAGGACCTCACATTTACAAAGAATGTCCTTTTCCATTACACCATATCTTCATATATATTAAATATGTGTATGAATCTAATATATATATATACAATTTCGAATCCGTTATTATATGTTTGCTCTTTATTTTATCATGTATTTTATATGTAAACTAAATATAAGACAAATATAAATTTATAACTAAAATTATTCATATTTTTAAATAAAAAAGCTTGTCTAAATATCATTATCAATTTTTTCAATTAAAAAAAAATAAACACTTGTATTATTGCATATTTTATCATTTATTAAAAGTTTTATTTTAATAACTTAATAAATTTTGATCTATTTTTAACTCACTGATATTTTATTTTAAAATATTTATTGATATTTTTTTTATATATCCATTTATTAATAAAATTATCAATATATTCGTAAAAATCGATATTTTCGTCTTGGTTATATAAGTGGATGTAATTTTTGTAATAACTATGTAAGTTAATTTTAAAATGGGCTTCTTATAATGAAGTTACATTTGGGCTGCAATGTTTGGCGCACTAAACCAATGAATTGAAGACAGCCTGTTTGTTCCTCATGCATTAATCCCATACATCTGCAGGTTCTTCCAAAACTATTACCCTTCTAGCTTATAGGATGTATTTCTTAATCCAAGTTCCCTCTCAAACAATGTATTTAATAGAGGATAAGCTTTCTTAAAAAAACAACAAAAAAAAAAAAACAAAACCGGCCTTTACAAGTGTGCAGGCGTTTTCGCTTTAAAAACTAATTTATCAATGATTATGAAAGTAATAAAAACAAAACTTAAAGAGCATGATATTGATGTAACTTTATTCTCCTCCTCCTCCTTATTATTATTATTATTGTTGTTATTATTATGATTATTATTATTATTATTAAGTAATGGAAGTGAATCCAAACCCAATATTATAATAATTATTGTTTGTTTGTTTACTTATTTATTATAAATGTGATACATGCATGGCACCATTACAAAATCAAGGCAGATCCTAACAGTAATCTCTTTTTATTTATTTATTTTAAAAATTGCAAATGTTATACATGGCAGTCATGAGGCTCATGACAAATACAAGGCAAGCCCTAACAGCAAAAGTTTTTATTTTATTTACTTATTAAATAAGGCATCAATAGAGGAAGTGATATGCCCTAATCACATACTTTAATTTTTCTATGCACATGGGCTCAGAGATTATAGGCAGGACTCATGGCGAAGAAAGCTAGGGAAGTCAGGAATCTTTACATGCTATCAACACCCACTTGAAAGATGTTGACTATACAGACATTTGATTTGAAAGAAGATTGGAACTCTTGAATTTCTCCCCGATTCTTTCCCATTGAAATTTATTTTTTGTGGTTGTTCTCCATCCCTGAAAATGATTCACGTTAGGGTCACCGGTAAGGTAAGGACAGAGAGGAATGTACATGCTATCAGCTTTCCTTGTCCACTAGTAGAGATCAAGAAATGGCTACTATATTTAACAGGAGTCGTGAGCTGTGGCCTATGGACAGACGCACATTTGTTTTAGGCTCGTTGAACATGAGCCGCACATCTTGTCCCCTGGGTTGGAACTCGTGTTTATTCATTTTTGTAAGTATTCAATAATTGACATACAAAATTTTATTCAGAAATTGTTGTATGATTTCTTTGTCTTTGAAATGGGGATCAGATAATCCATCTCAACACCTTATCTCAACTCAGACCTCTAAGTATTTGCTCAAGACAAATAATGGATCGACCTGGACTTTATCTGAGCGAAGAATCATCACGCACTGGGGCTTTCTATTATTTTCACTATTTCTTAGGTCCAATTATAATAATTTTAAATTCAACTGAAAACTGATAATAGGCTTTTGGCTTATGCAAGTGTGATAGCTGTCATCTCTCTCTTTCAAAATCTCTCTACAAAGGAAGGTTCCTTTCTCTTAACAGCTCTTGCACCTGGAATCTGTTCGCTAATGGAGAAGGAAAGCCACTTCTTCATCTTCTGTTTTTGTCTCTTCATTTGCTTTAAAACTATTGCTACAGGTACGTGTTCTGAGATCTAGCTTTATAACTTCGGCTAACTGGTAGCTAGAAAACATTGGTGTCTGTGGAACTAAAGTTTGGCATTCTTCCATCTTCTATATATATCTTACATTGCATTAATACTTGGCACAGAAGCTCATGCTAATGGCTTCACCAAGCTTTTCGTGTTTGGAGACTCCTATGTTGATACTGGGAATAGGAATTTCAGTGCTAGGTCATGGAACCAACCATATGGAATCACTCTTCCTGGTAAACCGGCTGGCCACTACTCAAACGGTCGCGTCTTCAGTGACTACATAGGTCCTCCCTCTTCTCTTATGACCTAGCTATATTCTACAAAAATTGATTTATTTTTATATATTTTTCTGAAAATTTTTGGCCTGCCTATTTTTCCAAAAACCTTTTTCTGAGGGCTGGATTTTCTCCTTTCTTATTCCTTTCCTTTTGAAAAGCAATAAATTTTTGTTTGGGAGGAGAAAAAATAGTTTCTTAATTCACCCTAGTATGATGTGGAAATAATATTCTTCCAAGAATCCTGAAGGGGAAAAAAGAAGTGAAGAATAAAGACAGAAGATGAAGGTCTGTATTCTCTTCTGTTCGTCATTCATTTCATCTAATTATACTTTTATCTTCTGTCTGAACTGCATGAAAAAATAGCTTCGTGGATGGGTATAAGGTCCCCTACACCATATAGATGGAGAAAAATGGAGAATACATCCCTGGAATGTGGAATGAATTTTGCTTTCGGAGGGACCGGGGTCTTTGATACCCTGGTCAGTGCACCAAATATGACAATCCAAATCGATCTTTTTCAAAGACAACTCCAAAAGAAACTCTATACCAAGGTTGATCTTAACTCCTCCATTGCTCTGGTATCTCTGGCCGGCAATGACTATACTGCATACCTTGCCAGAAATGGCACTACTGAGGTAGTTCTCCTTAGATTAATTATGGGTTTTAATTAGCAGATCCTGTACTCTAAAAAGGTCATATGATTTAATGATCCTCAATGAATTTTTTTGTGAACTTTTTCTAGTTTTATTTTTCTAAACAAACCTAGCTGCTGATCTTTTATGTCTGCACCTCTATAGGGTTTGTCAGCCTTCACTAAATCAATGATTAAGCAGCTTGGCTTGAACCTACAACGCATTCATGGTTTAGGAGTGCGAAAAATAGCGGTTATGAATATACAGCCTCTTGGATGTTTGCCTTCAGAAACTATCTCAGATTTGTACAAGAATTGCAGCACATCGGGCAATTCAGTGTCCTTGTTTCACAACCAAGTATTGGAGAAAACCGTGGAAAAGCTGAACAACAAGAGCAAGGAATCTGTGTTTGTTATTCTCAACATGTACAAGGCATTTTTGTCTGCATTGAAAAAGCAAGCGAGCCAACCAGGTATTTTCCCATTTATACATGATACAAATATTGCACTGATTTTGCCACTTACTGGGCAGCCTTGGGCCTGAGATTGAGGCCTAGTCTCAGCCACAGGCTTGGCCCAAAGCATGCTCAGATATGGAGTATGGACCAGCCATGGGCTGTGCTTGCCCTTGATTTAAAAGCCAATCTCAATTTGAATAAACTTGAGGCTGGGATCGATGGATGGGCCATAGCCTGTGCTTGCCCTTGATTTAAAACCCAGTCCCAATTTGAATAAGCTTCAGGCTGGGATCGATGGGCTATGGAGAGAAAACATAAAAAATAAAAAATAAATGGCAAACAAACTCCTTTTGTTACTTGTGTGCAGGAACTCTGAAGTTTAAGGATCCATTGAGGCCATGTTGCGAAGCAGTGAGTACTGGATACAAATGCGGGAACACAGAGGATGGAAAGAGGATGTACGTTGTATGCAACAACCCCAACTCAACATTCTTTTGGGATGATGTTCACCCTTCGCAGGCAGGCTGGCGTGCAGTTTACTTAGCATTAAAATCTTCCGCATACTCACTTGCTCTTATGTAACCTTGTGCTTTTTAACTTTGCATGCTCTGTTTTATTTTTCTCCTTAGGTATCTACAGATTCCAAATTGGAAGTATGGGATTTATAAGTGAGTTTTGGGGCAAAATATAACATATTACGTGGCATAATATGAGGCAAGTAGCGTAGCAGGGACGCAGAGATCTAAAAGGGAATAAAACTAGAATTGATATATGGTTTGGACACCAGCTTCAAAGGTACCGCACCGAAGTGGGTACCAAACTTCCCAAACTTTTTGTCCATTGGATGAAAAGCTTTCAATCTAGACTATCCATATGGATAATGGATTTTTTTTATAAAAAAAAAAAGAAAAAGAAAAAGGGAAAAAGAAAAGGTGCAATGATGGTATCTCCCCTCTATCTGCCTTTTTCTCCATTTTCTTTTCCAAATTTTTTAAAGGTGAAGGCATAATACTAGACGTTATTGTGCCCATGGGGCAAGATGTAAGTCTTGAAACATTGAGATGCAAGTCTTTTGAGACCTTTATTTTATAATTAATAAATATTTTAAAATATATAAAAAATAAAAATATAATGATATAAATTAAAAACATGAAAACAATCCATTAGAATTATTAAAAAAACCTTACTAGTCTCATACTTTCAAAACAAATCAAAATTAAGTCATAATAGAAAATAGAGGCAATCATTCTACTAGTTCCAAACTTTCACAAACAACCATAACCAAGTCACAAAATATCAAATAGAGTTAAAACACATATCACTAGAATGTTTTAACTTAAATCATCATCTCCAATATCATCATCATCCTCATCCAATGTATCAATAGTAGCAAAGTTCTCACTATCTAATCCTCCAATTTCATCTAACTCAATTGGTGTCAAATTCAATTCCTTTCCTTTGCCTTTGTCTCCACTTTTACCTAGCATAAAGTATAAATTAGGTATAAATGTTATAAGTTCGTTAATAAATTTCATAAAATTTATAACTTAAAATTTTTAATACTTGCTTGAAACCATGTTGCCCAATGACACTTGAGTCTCTTGGTCTTGGGACAACACAATCTAATGGCATCAATATTAAATAGTTCATTATCTTCAAGCCAACATAGATCAAGTAGAAAGAGGGGATCTTCTTTCTTCGCAATCCATTCATCATCCAAATCAATTTGATTTACCAAAATTGAATCAACATTTTGTTTTCTTTATAGACTTAGCTCTCTCAATCGAGTGTTACACCTCACATACACTAGAGCATTTAACCTTTGATGTTCAATTCTATTTCTCTTTTTGGTATGAATCTACAAATAATAAAAGAAACAAATTTATATGTTGAAATTAAATTAAAGTTCTCTAACATTAGAATAAAAATGTACATACTAATTTTTTTAAAAAAAATAAAAGTATTATTGATTCAAAAGTGTTCCATTTTCTCCCACATCCCAAAGCACTATAGGTGAGGCTAAGGACTCGAACAACAAACTTTTACAACTTTGGTGTGTAACCCTCAAAGCGCATCCACCAACTCATAGGACTTCTTAATTTTCGAGAATCAATTGTAATATGATTTCCAAATTCACCTATTGTTTGGTCATATGAGTCCAATTGAATGTCAAGTTCTAAACATTCTTCGTAATCTAACATCCTATCCATGCATTCTAATAATCCCTTCCTCACCTCATCCACATTAGAAAACTGATCTTCATAATACAATTGAGGATTAAGATAATAACCTATTGCATGTAAAAGTTGATGAAGTTGTAGAGTTCATCTTGCATTTATTTTTCTCCAAATTGGGTCACATTTCCTCTCCATGCCCCCACAATTAAATTCAATTTTCTCTTTAACTGAATTCATCAACTTATAATTATAACCCATGGCTAGCCTTTCCTTTAAATCAACCTCTCTCAAGACACTTACTAATGGAATAGTGGTCTTAATACAAAAAAGCAACATGAGGCAAAAAATTTGAATCAAAGAACACTATATTTTGAGTTTTTATGCCTTCTACATTTTTGGCCCATCTACTAGAACACCATTTTTCAAAGGAGAACATTGTTATAAGGGCTTCTTTTTGCTTATAAAGACTTTGGAAAGTAAGAAATGCAATAGCAAATCGTGTAATTGTTGGATGAATAAGTTTATGATTTTTTGTAAATGTTCTCATTAAGCTAAGAACTCAAGTATGTCCAGATATGAATTTCACCACTTGCCTAGCTCACAAAAGTGTATTAGCATAAACATTTAGCTTCCCAACATCAAATCTATGTAATGAGCAACATAAGGAGTCCACCACAAACTTCTCTTCTTTTCTATAAGCTTCATTCCATCATTCACATAATTAGATGCATTATCAATAATAACTTGCACAATATTTTCCTCTCCAATTTCTTCAACCACCTTATCAAGATGCTTGAACATCAATTCTCCATTTTTTTTATCATATTAGATGCATCAATTGATTTCATAGATCATGTGCTAGTAGGATTATTCACCAAAAAAATTATAAGATACCTACTCTTTCCATTTGTCCAACTATCTAACATAATTGAACATCCATATTACTTCCAAGCTTTTTTGTGTTCTTCCATCATGATATTTATATCATTCATCTCTTCTTTCAAAATCCATGTCCTCAATTCATGCATAAATGGAGGCTTAAACTTGTACCCAAAATTTACAATTTCATTAATCATAAGAGTCAAATAAGGATCATCCATTGTATTAAATAAGAGACCTTTTGAGTACATAAACCGACCAAATTTTTTTTATTCACTTCTGTCATTTCTTCTAGCTTCCACTTAGAATTCAAAGTAGAATTTATCCATGGGTCCCCTAAATATAGGTTCCCCACTCCCATTTACACCCTCATTTCTACTCCGTAATGTCCCCATTGTTTTAGAGAAGGCACTCTTATTTTGACCCATACAATTTCTTGGAGCAATTCATTTCTTTTTTTATTTTTATCCTTATAATTACTCAATGCCTCTTAGCATTCCAATCTAACATCTTCACTGAATTTGTTACATGGTTTCATACCATGATGAGTTTAAGCGATAAGTGATGTTTGAGTCATTCACCTATCCCATGCATCTTTGATAACGAAACTTACATTGCATATACTTCTGCTTGGAGACTTCAATAGTATATTACCACACAAAATCTCTTTGTGAAGCTTTCAAATTGGAGAAACTCATTCTAAAAAATAATTATAACAATAATAATCAAATTTTATTATATAATTGACTTTTAAAAAATAATAAGACATAATTAAAATATCAAATCAACAATTAAAAAATAAAAATAAAGCATGGAAAAAAATGAAAGAATAGTGTTGTGTGCACTGTTTAAAAATGCAGTGCTCAGTGCTCAGTGCATTGTTTAAAAAATAGTGTTATGTGCCCTGCTTAAAAAAATAGTGTTGTGCATTGTTTAAAAAATGTTGTTGTGTGCACTATTTAAAAAATAATGTTGGGTGCAATGATTAAAGGAACAATGCACTAGTGCTCATTGTACTGTGCATGCAATAAGTGTTGTTAGGTGCAATAAGTGCTGCTACTAAGGTGCTAAAAAATCTTGAAATTGTTGTGAGAAAAAAAAATAATCAAAGAAGAAGTCTAATAGGTCATGGAAGTTTTGAGAATTAAACACTGAAGAGAGTGAAAGACAGAGAGAGAAAAGATGAGATGAGAAGAACTACCTATTAAGAATCAAGATGAAGAAGATGCGGTTCTTCACACCGTGTCGTCACCAAATGAGAACTTCCATTGAGATGAAGTCATCGAAGTAAGAAAAAGGAGCAACACTCCAATCATTGCGAGGTTGTTACTAAAGAAAAAATTGATTTTTAGGTTGTGAAAAGTACAAACTATGAAGAGCTAGTGTTAGGTTTCTCACTTAACTCATATTCTTTGTTCCCTCTTTAGTCTCCAATGTGTTTGTGGGGTTACTAAAGTATTCAACGATATGTTTGTTTCAATTTCTTTTTTTATTAGCTACCTTAGCAAACTAAAAGCTCATGCTTTAGTGAGCAAGGTGTTAAAGACGTATGCAGTGCACACTTTTGAAGCGCATTAGGCCAAAGGTGTTTGCCTTTTGTGTTCGACTTTTTCTGCCAACGCCTTCAGGCATTTTCTAAACACCTCGCCCCATAGTATGCCTCCAAGAAAGCCTTAAGAGCACTTTTCAAAACACTGCCCTTTTCTCTCTTATTTTCTTTTCTCCATTCCCTAAAAGATTCTACCACCGGTCACTTCATTTTTGCTTTTGCCCTTGTTGAAGCACCTTGTTTAGGAAACATTGCTCTAAAAGGTTAGGTTTGGGTTACGATTTAGGTAAAGGGCGGGTGAAGATGGTGTGATAGAGAGAGGTTTTATACAGAAGTACCCAAATAGACATATCGTTCTCACTTCCCAAAACAACGTCTGAGGAGTCAAAGGGATAAACCCAAATGACAAAACAATGTGACCACCATAGGGAAAAATGGAAGAAATATGAAGCTTCCTTTTGCTTTGATTTGGCATGATAATCAATGGACGATTTCATTTCGACCCTTCCCGATATAAGATATTTCATCGATCTTTCAACGAAATATCTCAACATTTTCGTCCATGTGTACAACATCATTAGAATTTAAATAAACCTAATAAAAAGAAATAAAAATTAGTTTACCCTTACTTCTAAAAAGAAAGAAAACAATTTTAATGTAGTAATTAAATATATTAATAACTCCTATCATCCTCCCACAAACTCATGTTGTGGCTACAAGAAGCATCAAGAGTTTGCCAACTAAAATTCAAAAACATGGAAGCGGGTGTGACTTGGTAAATAAATCAACAATCTGCTGGAAGAAAAAAAAAAAAAAAAAAAAAAAAAAAAAAAAAAAAAGCAAAGTGAGAGTCTTATGCTGAAGGTGATGACAAGTGGGGTGACAATCAATCTCAATATACTTGGTCTTTTCATGAAGACAAAGTTGTAAACAATCTAAATAGCACTCTTATTGTCACAATACATCTGAGTAGGAGAAGAAAGAAAAACAACTATAATAAGAGTATAAACATTCCTCATCTTTGTAATAGGAGCAAAAGTCACCTCATAATTCATACCATAGAGGTAGTAAATGTACCAAATCTAAAGTATCAGTCTTATGCAAAGTAGAAAGTTCCTCAATTATAACTTGGAAGATGTTGAGAAGAACATGGAAGAGGAGGATCCATAGTCTCAGAAGATGCTATAGTCATGGGAGAAAAGGAAGGAACGTCACAAACAAGAACCAGAGTACTAATATATATATAGGAAAACTATATGTATCATTTAAAAAATGATCAATGTGAACAAGTTTAGACTTAGAGATGTTATGAGGCTCAATAGGAATATAAAAAGTATATGTTCACGGAAGAAAATATGACTAGAAAAGAAAGGTATATGCTTAAAGAAGAAAAAATAGTAGTAGATCTAAAACTAAAACTATCAAGGAAAATGAGAAGAAGAAATAGTAGTAGTAGTAGTAGTAGTAGATACAAAACTAAAATCATCAAGGAAAAAAAATAATAGTCAACATATAACTATCAAGGAAGAGAGAGAGAAGAAGACATAAAACCATAGAAGAAGGAGAGATAGAAGAAGACATAAAAATAGAACTAGATGAAGAAGGATTTAAACGAAAAAGAGGACAAATCAAGACTAGGACCTATAATTGTTGCTACTTTTAGCTCATCCAAAATATACAATCCACTTCTTCCTCATCCCCTTGCCTATGGCTTGTCCTAATTAGCTTTTGGAATTAAGGATTATGAAAAACTAGTGGCTGGCAAAGTTGAAGAGTAAATATAGCATGTGGTTTTATGGCAAGGAACTTTTGGAACTATTCAATAAGGGAAACTACTATGGGGTTAGAGAATAAGGTGGCTCTAAATCTAAACAAGTCAGATGGAGGAACAACTATTGTGATATTAGACCGTGGTGACCTATAAAAATGTTGTTGGCTAGTACTAAATTGACTTTGCTAAGACTGTTGAGAAGGCTAGTTTTGCACTATTTTAAGGGGAATCATCGAACTTTGAACCTTCTAGTGACCCTTCTACTTCTAATAGCTACATTCATCTACAAAAAATCTTAAGTGAGGCTTGTTCTGATTGTTGAAAAGCGGCCTCGAAGGGATTGCAAAAACTAATGTAGGAGGTGTGGAGAGAATATCTTTTCTTACTTGAGGCTTAAAATGTATATCTTTAGCTAACAGTTCACTTACTACTGAATCAACAAAAGGAAGTGGGTTGCGATGTAAAATAACCTCATGTAATGCTTCAAAATCACTACAAAAGGCCATAAAAAATTGATCCATACATTGTTTCTTTGTACAAGCAATATAAGGTGCAAAGGTCCAGAGCTCTACTAATTTTGTAAGAGCCAACTGGTTCTAAATATTAGTCATAATGAAATAAGACTCCTAAATACTCATATCTTTCCCTTTAAAGACTTAAATATTTGTCTCTAATTGATATTGTTTTGCAAAATTAGATTGTGTATACAATCTTTCCAAATGTTCTCAAGTCTCCTTGATAGTTTCATGCTTTGCCAACTATATGCCTATTGAATTATCAACAAAATTGTTGATCCAAGTGATAATTTTCAAATTGCTTACTTTCCAAACATCTAATTGTTCTATATATTTTTCATCTTTTTTATTCATAGATTTGTGTAGAGTATCAATAACATAGCCCCACATATTTTTGCCCTTTAGAAAATTTTTCATCACATAACTCTAATACGAATAATTTTTTCCATCCAATCTCACATTAATAGATTAAAATGAATCATCTCATTCACTAGCCATGATGAATAGACAACAAATAACAACCAAACAAAAGAAAGCAAATAAAAAATAAATAGAAAATCAAATATCAGGATCAAACAAAAAAGGAACGATGCAATCACCCACTATGACATCCCATGATGAAACACAACAAGGAAAAAAGAAAAAAAAAAAAAGAATTACATGATCAAACAAATATGAAGGTGTGTATAAAATTAAACTCTCTTCCATGAGATCACAAATCAAAAGTCCTATTAAAGATCAATTTTGCTTTGATATCATGTTGAAATCTAAAAAATATTCAAAGCAAAAAGAGAGAACAGAAAATTTTGGATTTTTTTATTATAAATTCTCTTGAAATTAGGTACAATACAATTAGAATTTAAATAGACCTAATAAAAAATAAAGACTAATTTACTCTTACTTCTAAAAAAAAAAAGAAAATAATTCTAATACACTAACTAAATAAAAGATATAGTTTACTACTAAATAAATAAATTTATAGTAATTGAATGTATAATAATTAAAGAAATATATAGTAACTAAATATATAATCCTAATATAGTAACAAAATATATTACTAACTCCTAACATTCATATCTTAAAATTTTAAAGTTTATTTTTATTATCATGTAAAATAAAATAGTATTAACAATTCTTAATTTTAAATTATTATTATTTATTTTTAATAAAATAAATCAATTATGATTTTATTTTATGAGGACGATAATATCCACATTTTTATGATGCTTATGAAAAAATATATATAATTTATAATTTTATTATAATATTAATATTCATAATTTATTGAAAATTATTTATTTGTAAGTATTTGAATTTAATGTGGTTTATATTATATAAATTGAATATATAATCTTTTTACAAAGTCAAAATGAAATGAATATTTTTAAAAATAACTTATCCAATTTGGCTTTTTATTTTTTGAAAAGTATTTTTAAAAACAATTTGCATAAGAGGGAATCAAAATGTCTCCTTTTAGAGATCAATTAAAGGCTAACTTATCAGTGTGGTTCCATTTCGATTGGAATGAAAACAAATGTGAAAAAAGAAAAAATAATAATAAGATGTCTATTCTCATCTCTCATTCCCACATACAAAATATAATGTAGGTGTTTGGGCGGGCATAATATGCTCTACCATAGTAATTAGTGTTTATTGTTAGAATCTTGACATTTCATAGTGAAGTTGAAGCAAAGAAAGGAATGTGAAATCCTTAATAAGGCGTTTAAAAGGGCTTAGTGTTGGTAACGAGGCATTTAAAATGACCTAATGTAGGTAACATTAGTCAAAGACTCTACCATAGTCATAATTTTTATTGCTAGAATTTCGACATTTCATAGTAAAGTTGAAGCAAAGAAAGGAATATGAAGTCCTAAACGAGGCATTTAAAAGGACCTAGTGTCGGTAATGTTGGTCAAGACTCTACCATAGTCAATTTTTATTGTTAGAATCTTGACATTTCACAAAGTTCAAGCAAAGAAAGAAATATGAACTGCTTAATGAGGCATCTAAGAGGACCTAGTGTCGGTAATATGGCATTTAAAATTAAGGACCTAGTATTAGTAATGTTGGCCAAGACTCTACCAAAGTCAATTTTTATTTTCGGAACTTCGACATTTCACAAAGTTGAAACAAAGGAATATGAAGTCCTTAAAGGAGGCATTTAAAAGGACCTAGTGTCGGTAATGAGACGTTTAAAAGGACCTAGCGTCTGTTAGGTGGTCCTCGACCAACAGGTATATATGGCTGCTTGCCAAAATTAGAATGGGCTAACTCCAAGAATCAACCCAAAATTTCGCTTCATCTAAGATAGACCAATAGATTGAGTGGAAACACCGACACCCAATGCAATCTAGACCTCATGTCAGGAAGGGGTTTGTTGGCATTACTTGTTCCTACACTATTTTTGGCACGTCTGGTGGAACCCTTTCTTGATTTGTTAGTACCGTGGCACCATTTTTATAGATTTCAGTACTCCAAATTTCACAGATATTCACATGAGGATTGTGTCGCATATAGTGAGCTTCACTATGCAATGTGGGGAGGACAGTCCCTACAGTTTCGTAAAGAAAAGATTGCTTGCCAATTTTTTAACAGGTAAGGCCTTCTCATGATATATTTCCTTGCCAGCAAATTGTATTAGCACTTGCTAGTAGATAAAAGAAAGAAACTCTCCACAATCAAATCTACAGCTCTAGCTAGAGGCATCAAGGGCAGACTTCTCTTGCTTAAAAACAAAAATGTGATGAAATTGTAGAATAGTTCATCACTAGATTTTAAAAAGACGTTAGGTAGAAAAAGAAGTTGAGGCGGGAGAGGAGGACGAGCTAAAGGTGGGCCAAAAAGAAACGTCGAAAAAGGACACATGTGCCCCACTCTTGAATCCGCCAACTTTGAAGACAAGCACAGAGCACGAGATGTGACCAGGGAGGACGGGAGCAGATATTCATGTTTCACACCAATAAAGTTGATTTGATATTCAAATTGGCAGAAAAAGTTATAGCTTTTGAGTTGAATGTTAACAGAGATTGAATGGAGATACTTCTCAGTAATGTATTTATAGCTTACAAAGTGTACACCTTACCGCCGTGTTTGGTACGCGAAAGGAGGGCAGCCATGTTTGGTTTGCAGAAGTAGTGGGAATGGAAATATATATATATATTTTTTTCTCATTGATGTTTTCATAACTCAAACAAAATAATATCAATAATGATTTAAAAAGAAATGAAATCTCACTTTTAATTAGCATTTCAATTCATCGTTAGTAGAAGGTATTTTGATTTTATAGTATAAGTCATTTTTTAAAACACTTTTCAAAAATTAAAAAATCAAAAACTTTTTCAAATAAGTTGTTTTAAAAATAATTTTTTTATTTTGATTTTATAAAAAACAAATCTTAATTATAAACTAAATTTAATTCAAATCTTATTAAAAATTAATTTTGTAATAAGAAATAAATTAAAAATAAAATATTTTTTAATAAAATATAAATAGTAATATTATAATAAAATCATAAGTTATATATTTTATAAATATTATAAAAATGTGGTTATTAACATCTTAGAAATCATAATCGATTTATATTATTAAAAATAAATAATAATTCAAAATTAATAATTGCAAATACCATTTTATGTTAAATGAACTAAAAAACAAATGAAGTTTAATTTTTTTAAGGCATAAATGAGTGAAAATTTTCATTACATGCATATATTTAATATTTAATTATCGGCATGATATTAGAAAATTTTTTATTTGACCTATAATTAGTTAATCATTTTTTTAATTTCAAACTATTCTTAAAAATTAGATGATTTATTAAAGAATTTAAAGTATTAATTATGTTTATCATTTTTTTTATAGTGCAAATTTTTTGAGTTTCAAATTATTTTTAAAAATTATTAAGCTTATTGATAAATTTAATACAAAGTTTCACTTATTTTGAAATATATTTCTCTAATGAAAAAAATCGAAAAAACAGTACTCAATTTTACTTTGTTTTTAAAAAATATTTTTAAAGAATAACAACCAAACAATGGTATAAATTTTTAAAAATAATTTTATTTTTAAATTATATGTGCAAATAAGTTTTTATTATTTAGCAAAAAAAAAAACTCTCAAAAATGTTTTTTAGTGAAAATAAAAAATTATTTTAAAAGAGTTTTTTTAATAAAAATAAAAAATTATTTAAAATTATATATACAAATATTATTATTAACTTATTTCTTTTTTCATTCTAATTCTCATTTTTACATAACATTGAAATGAAAATAATAATCATTCCAAGTTTACATTCTTATATATATCCCAATATAAAAATTAAAATCACCAAATTCATTGTTGTCGAAGGGGAAATGGAATGAAAATAAAATATTTATTATTATTCCTTATTTTCATCGTAACAAATGCCACTTACCTATTGTAAATCATGGAATTGTTAACTAGAAACAAACTTCTTGAAATACATGCTATCGGACATTCTCTAAGATGCAGATCAGGAAAATGGAGTTCAAGTTCTAAACTCCTAATACATGCTACAAAAGGATATAGACATTTAGGTACAAATTGATTTTTATAGTTAGACAACCTGGCGGAGATGGTTAAGGGTAATATTGTACTTAGATGGATCTAGGATTGAAGAGCCTTTTGGAGTTGGTATATCAGTAATTAACTAGATTGATGGGCAGCAAATATTGTTACTATTTCCAAATTGATATTCCTAGCTTGTTCCAATAATCAAGTTGGTCATGAACTGAAGGAGAAAATCATGATTTTGCAAGGTGATTTTTAGTTAGTGTTATAGTGATTAAAAGACTACAAATGTGCAGGCTAGAGTTGGCTTCATTCCACGTGGTAGCACAACAATTAGTGCTGGAAGCTTTTGACAGTGTGGTATTAAAACAAACCCTATGCAAGAAGAACGGAGTGGGAAAAAAGTTGTCATAATTGGCCTGGCTAAACCATTAAATGAGATGTTGGAGAAAAAAAAAATGTAAGACCAGCTGTAAAGGAAATTTCCATCAATAAGAGAGAGGTGTTCCAGCAAAAACATGTGCGCAATAAAGGTACAAGAATAAAAGGTGGTCATTAACAATGCTACAGTTGGACCCATAAGTGATGGCAAGAGGTGATACAATCAGATTGAAAGGATCATACAAAATATGGCCTCCTATAAATTATTATGTAATATTTATTTAAATATCAAATTAAGTACTATGATTTAATAAATAATAAAATTAAAATGCTTTTGTTCAGTTTACGGAAAGTTAGTTTCCTAAATTAAAGATACTTCGATGAAAATTAATTGCACTTCTAATTCTGTAAGGAAACTGATCCTCTCTCCACCATGTAAATAAGCATTTTATTCCATCAATAATGCTAAGAGAAAAATGAAAGGGTTAAGGGAGAAAAACACAATTTCTATTATACTTATTATTTGGTCTCTTAAAAAATATCCTACGGATAAAAGCTTTGGCTATTATGATTTTTGTAGGAATTAGGATTATGATTGTTTTGTAGGAATTAGGTTATTGTTGTTGGGCATAAACTCAACTTGCTCGTAATAAGATTAAGAAGCTCCTATTTGGGTTTCTCTTTCTCTTTGCCACACCCCGTACGTAGGTCAATGGTTTCAAGATCTTTGCCACATAGTAGAGTCATGCTCAATGGAGACATTATTTGAGTCTTAAGATCCAGATTCATTGTTCTACTTGAAAGAAAAGGTCAATGTATATTAGGTGATGTTCCCTTGTTTTAAAACTGTGACACATGTCATCATAAATGGTAGACATAGACATCTCTCCTAATCACCGTACATATGGTACCCTCAGAAAATGAAGCACAATAAGTCAAAATTTGGATACATGACAAAGACCACGAAGTCATAATGACATTCAAACAACAGATGAGACGTAGAAGTGGTCGTGGGTATGGTTGTATTTGAGTTAAGCAAAGAAGAAGGACAATACCAGTGTAGATCTAATACCTCATGCTCCAACCAAGTACTTCTAGCTTGACTTTCTACATCCAAACCACAACCATAAACGTCTCACGATCTATCAAAAGTAGCCAAAAGATGTCCATATTGACAAAGGAACCAAAACCCAATTAATCTCAATAAATAGGCTCTAAGAATACTAAAATCAAATTTGTATTGATCCAAATTCCAACTTTTTAATCCTTCTTGTAGTGACGGAGCTAAGGATGTGCTTTAGGGCAAATAGAAAAATTATTTCAATGGGATAATAAATAGAGATCGAGATAGTGATATTCAGTATAATGAAAATTATTAGGATGTTCAATAATTTCATCACCACCATGGACACCATATATGCACAAGATATTTCTAGTGACATATATTTTGGTATAATTCCGAAATTATCACGATTTTTAGCAATTTTATCACCACAATTGCTACTACAATCTAGTCTACCATGTGAACAATGAGTTTCTGACCAACTGGGCAACTTGGCCCTTTAAGACATATATGAACATATTGTACTCCTAAGCTTTAGCTTTAAAATATGTATATATCTTGACTGAATGTTAGGAATATAAAACTACAGATCATAATAATTTTTTAACAAATCTTTCTTTATATCTTCTGAATATCAATTAAATATAAAAGAAATATAAATATTTTAAAAAAAACATACATATATTATCATTTTTTTTTATATTATTGAATATAAATAAATTAAATAGCTCACTATTTTAGTATTAAATGTATTTTCAAATTCAACAAATTATTGTTGAATGTTACAAATTTTATCACACACACACACACACACATATATATATATATATATATCTTCAATAAAATAATTTTAATATTTATATTATTTCTTATTTTATCATTTCTTAAATTTTTTTCAACATTTCTATAAATTTTAATTAATTTTCGGCCTATTGAAATTTTTTATCAAAATTTTATTAATATTTTCCAATATACCTTGAGTTATCGGTAAAATAGTGATATATTTGTAAAAACCAACATATTTGTAGCCCTAACTCTAATTCATATCCTTTAGTATAAAGGTGTCTTTAAAAGGTAGGATGAAAATTAAGAAACCTTAGCAGAAAAGTCACACTCGCCCATGGTGCACTCTTTGAAGTTGCTATATAAGTGAAAGTTGCTATAAATAAGTGTTGATTTCAGCCACACATTGCACAAATAACCCAACCCACAAGAAATCATTCTACAAAGCCAAACAAAGGCATCAATTTCTCCTATTCTTCAAAACATAGAAATAATCCATTTTCAGTTGCAAATGCAAGGTTTTTCTTCAAACTTAAAATATGAAAATTAGAAACAACAAATAGAAAGAAGTGGAATCGAGAAAAAAAAAAACCCGAATTTTAAAATCGAGAAAAACTTGAAGGCCAAGGAATTGAAGAACCGCTGATGCTAATCTTGTTTTTTTCATTAGCCTCATAGTTGTGGTTGTTAATTAGGGTTTGTATTGTAGGGATGAAGAGGAAAAATGAAGAAGAGGCTTTTCGTTAGGATTTATACTAGCTAGACAGGTACAAAGGGAGGGCCAAAATAAAGAAGATGAGAAAGTGAATAGAGTCCCAAAGGGTTTAGACACAGAAACTGAACGAAGAAGGCTATGCTATTAAGTTGTTCTTTTTATTTTTGGTTTTTGTTTGTTTTTTTCTTTCCACATGTGGAGGTTGACCTGGTAGAAAGAGTAGGGCATATTGGGCATTAAAAAACAGCTCAGCCCAAAGTGTATAAAACCCATATCATTTTTGGGATTAAAATAGTTATATTAAAAAAAAATCAAAAGTTGGGTTTCCGATCTCCTAATATTTTGATATTATCAGCTTCAAAGACAAGTTTCCCTTAATTTTTTGTCACTTCACTAGACAATAATTTTGTGTAAAATACAAAATAGACTTGAAATTAAAGCTTATAATGTTAAAAAAAATATTAAAACATTAAAATATTAAAAAATAGGTCAACGTACGAAAAATATGAGGGGTACGAGAAATATGAGAAAAGCATGAAAAATTGTGTTTCATTTCTTGTACATTTACATTTCTCCTACCCTCATGTACCATCATCACTTTCCTTGTACCCACAACACATTACTTGTACCATCTTCATATTTCTTGTACCCCTATAATTTTTATACTCTTTAATTTTCTTACTTTTTTTGTCACTTTAATGGACGATAATTTTGTGTAAAATTACTAAATAGACTTAAAATTAAAGCTAATAATATTCGAAAAAAATTAAAACATTAAAATATTCAAAAATAGGTCAAGACACAAAGAATGTGAGGTGGGTACAAGAAATATGAGAAGAGTACAAGAAATTTTGTTTCATTTCTTGTACATTCACGTTTTTCCTACCCTTGTGTACCATCGTCACGTTCCTTATGTCCTCATCACATTCCTTATATCATACTCACATTTCTTGTACTCCTAAATTTTATGAAATTTTTAATTTTTATAATATTTTTTTTCACTTCACTAGAGGGTAATGTTGTGTAAAAAAATTGAATTAAATAATGTGTAATAAAATTAAAAGATTAAAATATTCAAAATTTGGTTAATGCACGAAGTATGCGAGAAGGGTACTAGAAATTTCTTTCATTTCTTGTATCTTTACAATTCTTGTACCTTCCTTACATTCCTTGTAGCCCTCCCTGTCCCCACAATCCTTGTATCACAATCACATTCCTTGTACCCCTAAATTAATATATATATATATATATATATATATATATATATATATATATAAATTCACTTTTACTGGATGATAATAATCTATAAGATTACTAAATAGATTAAGAGTTGAACCAAATAATATTGGAAAAAAATATATGAAATTAAAATATTTAAAAATTGGTGGAGGTACAATGAATGTGAGTAGGGTACGGGAAATGTGAGAAGAGTGCGAGGAATTTCTTTTTCATTTCTTGTGGGATTTTATATAATTGGAAACCGTAAAAGTTCTTAGCCATGTGTGGTGCATGGGATTAACTCCTGTGGCAAACGGTTGGTAACAGTGCTGAACTTGAAGGCTGTTTTTTGTTTTCATTGCCCTGCCATGTGTCCTAACCTTATTGGCCTAAAAAGGTGGGTATGGTACGGACAAGTAGATTTCGGTACAGTAGTCAAGCCCACATGTTTGTGGGAATCATATGAATATACATCTCGACTGATTTGAGTTGTTTAAGTACAACTCTTCACGAGATATTTGAAAAACTTGTATGTGAGTGATTGGATTTTGGGATATCCAGACACTACAGTTTTTTGCAGGGGTTGATGTCTAAAGGAGTTACAACCATGAAGATTCCATGTGAGGATTTGGATAGCTACTCATTGCCCACTCTATTTTCCTAATGCATTACTTCGTCCGTGTTCATGCGGTCACATCAGCGTGGAAATTCGGGTACTGCTTTATGAATTATTAGTGGGCCTTCAATATTGTCCAGCGAAATAACATTGGCCAAAGGACATTTCCAAGTCACATCTCGCTCTTTCTTTATCAATTCCTACTCTTTAGGCTCGACTCCCTTCCCGGAATTTGCATTCATGCTATCGTCTAAACTCCTACCTAACCTAATTCAATCAGAATAATTACAAAGACGATCAAGAACTGAAAATAAGATCAACACTATTTCTGCCGACAACCATAATCAAATCATTAAGAGTATTTTATGGAAAATACAAATATTTGCCTGCTTTCATTAACAAATATTTTTTCTTAATAATTTCCTCTCTCACGTACAATTTTGCTGTTTTTTTCCACTTGAAATACTATTTTTGCTTTATAATAAAAGTTGGACATTTATGTACTTACCTAAAAGAACTATTTTTATCGCTTTCCAAAAAGGAGAAAGGAATTTTTTTTTTCAATGAACCATTTAAATACTTACAAGAAAATAATTTAATTTGTAGGAAAAAAAAATTATAAAGTTAAGGGTCTATTTTACCATATTTTCTAAAACTTGTTTTTAACTTAAAAAATAAAAAATAATTTTTAAAAACAAGTTTTTGAAAACATGATCTAACAAAGCCATATATTATTTTGATTTTTAAAAATTATAAAAACAATTCCTATTTATTTTTTAAAAAATATTTTTTATTTCATTTTATTTTTAAAAATTATTTTCAGAGAATAATAATATTGTAAATTTTAATTTTTTTTAAAAAATAAAAACTTGTTTTTAAATCACATGCTCAAACAACTCCTAAAATTGTGAGACTTGTCCCAAGGGAACAATTGAGCATGGGTATATACTATATATGATCAGAAAGTGTAAAACGGAGAAAAAAACATAAAGGAGAAGATATTATTAAAAAAATGCAAGTGATTGCTTTAAGGGAAAAGTGGTGGAAAAGAGTGTCAAAAAGAAAAGCAAGATGCTCTCTCCTATTTTCAGATTTTGACTGATAAAGACTTTCCACGTCAAGATTCGACTATTCTTTATGTTAATATAAATATCCTAACATAAAACCTAAACAACAATAATTGAATGCAATCGTCACGTTGCAATATGATATATATAGTCCTATCCTTAGATTAAAAGAAATAAAAAAAAGAATAATAATATACATAGTCCCTTGGAACTTGGAAGGCCCCCTGCCGTTAGATGATCTCAATTATTGCATCTGACGGTCAAAGAAATTGTAAATATCATATTATCTAGAAAACAAGCATATATACGTACTTGCTGACATGGTGTAATGATGTATGGAGGTCTCATCTTACCCTCTCTCGAGGGACCCGCTGTCCTCCCTTTCGCGCAATAAAGAAATAATAAGGGTGACTAGCTTTTCTCCAGCATTTAAATCTCTCCCACCCTCTCCTCTCCCTCCCCCACCCCCCTTCCCACCATCACTGTATGAGCTTGTTTCCTTCATATTCTCTCCATCCTCACCATTGAGAAGCAGAAGAAGTTGGGATTCGTCACAGCTAAAAGCCTGGTATGTTTTACTTTCCATTCACTTCCATCTTTTTATTTTTTACTTTTTTCTGGTGTATGCTGTTAACTTATTTGGGCTGTATATTACTTATATTTGGGAAACAAGTTAGAAAGCAAAAGTAAAGTTTGGTAACATGATTGAGGAAAAGGATGAGAAGGAAAAAACAAATACTCCCCCCCAAAAAAAAATAATTGAAGTTATCACAGTGTTTTTTTTATTATTTTATATGGAAGTTCTATTGTCTTTTTTCCCGGACTTTTACTATGACAGATGAGCCACAATTTCCAGACTTGAAAATAATTAAAAGCAAAAGTACTAGTACAGTACAATGATCATAATATGTGTCCCTGGATCTGGTACAAGGTGTTTGTGCTTTGATGTCGAGATTCATGAACCTGCAGTCTCTACCTCCTTCTAGTAATAGTTAGTCTTTCTCTTTTCTAAGTTACTGAACCGTCTCTCTCTTAATCTCTTTCTCTCAGTCCTAAGAAGTTAGATGACTCATGCTGGGGATTTCTCTTTCTTCTGAGAAGCTACTGAACTAAGCTTCACATAGGAAGTTGGTTAATCCAGCCATGAACACTTCTTTTTCTTTCTCTCTCCTCTGAGAAGTTAATTAGAGGAAGACTCGATAAGGATTTTCTTTTGTCTTTCTATTAGGTAGCAGTCATGGTAACTGCCGCAAGTCCGATGGTTTTAGGATGGTTTAATCTGGGTAGAAGTGTTTTTAAAATCTTAGGTTTCGTTTTGGAAGTATTTTTCAAAATAGTTCTAGTTGTTTTGAAACCGTTTTTAAAAAACTATTATTTAATAATTTGTAAAGGAAAATTCTGATTGGAATTTGCCATATTCTCGCATATTTTTTATATTTTTAAATATATTTTAAAAATAACTTTTATTCATAATAATTTATTTTTAATTACTCTTATATTTTTAAAATCTCTTTCAAAAAAAATATGCATGCTTTTTCATTTTAAAAATCACATGTAAAATAAAACTAAAAAATCATTATTGATAAAAATTCCCGCATAACCTGATTAATTTAATTATAAATTATATATATATATATATATATTGGAATGGTCTAAAATTGGAGTGGGCCGGGGACCACGAGAAGCCTTTAATTATAAATACTGTGAATTTGAGAGAGATATAGAAATGTATTTAAATAAAAGCAAAGCTGTTGTGTCAACTTCACACTAGCTACCCAAAAGTTGGTTAAAGTTTTTCCCAAGGGAATTAATAAATATTTCTATTTCTAAAATACATATTTTATCATTGTAATAAAATAATATAAGCTATATCTAACACTTATGTATTCTAAATCATGAATATAAAAATATTTATTTATTTCTAGAATAGGTGGTGGAGTATTAAAGTTTTTAATTGCTTATTTAACTTGCAATAGGCTAAAATAACAAATTTACTGGAGAGCACTAACAGTACCGCTGAGTCATTGATACTAGGCAGGGGAGCTGGTGTTAAGTTATGGAACTTTGAAGAGATTAGTATCCTACTTCAAGTCGAAGGGGAACTCCTGTAATTTCATGTAACATAAGGAATTTTTCGAAATATAGCTACCAATTTTGAGTGTACTCTACCAAGTTTTTATGTGGTTATAGAAGGCTATATGTTGTAGATGTTTAGCTAATTCCATAAGATTAGTTATGTTCATGGGAAGATAAAACTTTCGAAAATTAACTTCTAATATTGAATAAATAGAGTAGCTAGACATAACTCTTATCAGCCTTTCAGCTTTAAACCCTGATGAGCGGCTTGGGCTCTCCCCTAAAAATTCGTGTAGCAGTTGGGCAACTTTAAACTTTGAGCACCAAGGGACGTCCAAGTCAGGTGATAGCTAAGATAAACTAGCTAATTGGAAGAGATTGTTTGATATATGAAAATAACGTAATAATATTTGAAAGATTTATTATTTTTTTTTGATAAATGAGCACAAATATATTAAATGGCGAAAAGTCACAAAACATATAGGGAGTATACATAGTAGCCTAAAAACAAAAAACACAAGAACAAAAAACCTCACCAGCCCTTAAGGAACCACAAGTCATTCCAAAAAACCTAAAAGCGAAGAGGACTCCTCTCCCATATAGCCCAACTCCACAAATTACATACAAAAGAACTTTTCAATTTTTGTATAGCTAAAGAGCTTCCCCTAAAAGCTAGTCTATTTCTTTTCTTTTATATAGTCCAAAAAATGCACAACGGGAAGGAGTTTAAAATCTTTTTCCTCTTTTTCCCCACAAAGGGGCCCCATCAACTAAGTAATAACCCTTTAACTGTCTCTGGGAACACCAAATGAGCCCCAAACAAGGCAAAGACGATCTCCCAAAGGACCCTGACCACTATACAACGTAAAAGAATGTGATTTACATTTTCCTCTTCACAACCACACAAAAAACAACGATTAGGAAGGTGCCAGTCCCATCTTTGAATCCTATCCAAAGTTAGGATCTTCTCCCACGTGGCCTCCCAAGCAAAAAAAGCAACTTTGGTTAGAACCTTATCCACCCAAATGCTTTTTTTTTCAGGAAGGTGATGGCACTAGGAGCTGCCAACAGCTTATAAGCATCCCTAATCCGAAAAGAATTGTGACCCCCTCATTTCCATATCACTGAGTCCTCTTCTGAAGAAATCCTCAAGTCCCTCAACAAATGAAACAACTCTCCTATAACATCCTGCTCCCAATCATTAGAATCTCTGGAGAGTCTAATGTTCCAACCTCTTTGACCAAGGCTTGAATCTCATATTTCATTGACCGTAGTGTTCCTATGGACCGCCAAGGCAAAAAGCTAGGGAAAAGTTTGGGACAACACCCCAATACCACACCACTGATCAGTCTAGAAGTTGACCTTGGTTCCCTCTCCCACCTTGAACCCTATGTTATCCCAACATTAGTTCGCCTCCTTCAAAATCTCCTTCCAAACCCTCACTTCAAACGTTCCATGAGCTTCATTAGTTCGCCAACCAAAACCCTCATGACCATACTTCACCCCGATCACCTTCTTCCAAAGGATTTCTTTTTCAAAGGCAAATCTCCAAATCCATTTGCCCAACAAGGCCTTGTTCAAGAGATCAATCTTCCGAATACCTAGACCCCCTTTCTCCTTTTGAGTGCACACCACCTCCCAATTGATTAAATGAATTTTCCTTTCCAAGCTTCCCCCTCCCCAAAGAAAGTCCCTTTGTAATTTTTCGAGCCTTTTTGCTACTAACTTGGGCATTCGAAAGAGGGACAATTGGTAAACAGGTATGCTGGCCAAAGTACTTTTAATGAGGGTAATTCTCCCACCCTTTGACAAATATTATCTTTTCCAAAGGGCTAACCTTCTTCTCATTCTTTCTTCCACCCCATCCCACATAGACGAGGCCTTGTGGTTGGCTCCAAGGGGCAAGCCCAAATAGACAATAGGAAGAGACCCCACTCTACATCCTAACTCCACTGCCAATTAGTCAATGTCTTCAACCTCCCCAACCGGAATTACTTCGCTTTTAGCTAGGTTTATTCTTAGACCAGAGGTTGCCTCAAACTAAGCCAAAATCCAACTTAGAGAGGTTAGGTGTTCTTTCCTTGCTTCGCAGAAAATAATTGTGTCATCAGCAAAGAGAAAATGAGACACATTCATCTCCATTACCTCCCTCCCTCGAAGACTACAACCTGAAATGAATCCCCCATCAACAACCCTTCTTATAAGTACACTTAGTACTTCCATACCTAAAAAAAAAAAGGGAAGGAGAAAGGGGATCTCCTTGACGCAGCCCCCTGGAGTTGGAGAAGTACCTTGTTGGCACCCCATTAACCAGAACAGAAAATTTTGCAATTGAAATGCACCACCAAATCCACTCCATCCAATGAGATCCAAAGCCCATATTGTGCAAGACCTTCATGAGGAAATTCCAATTAATGCTGTCATAGCTTTTTCAATATCCAGTTTACAAATCACCCCTTTCTCTTTACGTTATGCCAAAATCACCTCATTAGCTATGAGTGAGGCATCCAAGATCTGTCTTTCCCTCACAAAAGTATTTTGGTCTGTAGAGACCACCTTATTTAAACCTTCTTCAGCTTATTGGCCAGCACTTTGGCCAAAAACTTATACAATCCCCTAGAAGGTTGATGGGCCTGAAGTCCCCAAGGTCCTCAGCCTCACATTTCTTTGGAATGAGGACTAGGAAGGTAGTATTGAGCCTCTTAGCAAAAGATTTTTTTATCAACAAACTCCTTAAACAGGTTCATAATCTTCTCTTTCACAAAGTCCCAACAATATTGCCAGAAGGCCATTGTGAACCCATCCGGGTCTGGAGCCTTATCTCCATTCATTTCCATCAAAGCAGAATGAATTTCTTCATCAGTGAAGGGCAGCTCCAAGACTTCAACTTCATTATGGTTTAGACTTTGAAGGTTCAACCCCTCAATATCAGCTCTCCAGCCTGGCTCCTCTGAAAGTAGCTGTTTAAAAGCATTCACAATCCCTTCTCTCACCTTCTGTTCCTCAGCTAACCACCCTCCATTGATCTTAATTTTATCCAAGGAGTTATTTATTCGGCGGGCATTGGCCATCCGGTGAAAGAAACCTGTGTTCTAGTCCCCTTCCTTAAGCCACAACTCCCTTGACACTTGTCTCCAATGAGTTTCTTCCAATAACACCCACTTTTTAAAGGTTTCCTTAGCTTCTTTTTTTAGCTCCATCTCACCTTCTGTCAAACTCCTTTCACTCTCCACCCCATTCTAGAATGCGACTTGTTGAAGGGCTGAGTTTTTATTAACTTCCAGCCTACCAAACACATCCCTGTTCCATTCTTTGATTTTTTCTTTCATGACCTTCATCTTAGTAGCCAATCTAAAACTAGCCCTCCCTCACCCCCACCCCTGCCACCAGTCCCGAAGAAGATCCTTGAACCCATCAACTTTGAGCCACATGTTTTCAAACCTAAACGAGAAAGGGCCTCGTCTTAACCCACCACCCTTCAGCAAGATGGGAAAGTGATCGAAGGTGGGTCCAGGTAACCTACACTGGACAACCCCACTAAAGTGATCAAGCCAGTTCTAGCTCACTAAGAACCGATCTAGTCTAGCCCAAGATTGATTGTTCCTACCCCCCGCTCCATGAGAACACACCCCCTTGCAGAGGGAGATCTAGGAGCTCTAGCTCATCAACAACCTGAGCAAATCTTCTCATTGCACCAGTCAACCTTTCCTGATTGCTCATTTCCTTTTGGTAGATGGTAACATTGAAGTTGCCCCCTAAACACCAAGGGCCATCTTAGATGCCCCTTATTGCCCCGAGCTCTTCCCATAGAATCTCTCTTTCTTTTTTAAAAAATGACCCGTACACTCCTCTTAAGATACAAACAATCCCATCTTCTACATTCCTAATCCTACAAGAAATTGAGAACTGCCCCATCTCCATCTCAAGAACCTCCAGGGTCCTTTTATCCCAACATATCAAAATCCCTCTTGCAGCTCCTTGAGCACCCATGGCACCCCAATCTAGAAACCTCCTAGAGCCCAAACTCCTCACCAAACCCTCTGACATTAACTGAATTTTCGTCTCCTGGATACAAAACAAGTCCACTTTCTGGCTCCTAATCATAGCCTTAATCACATTTCTTTTAGAACTATCGTTAGCCCCACACACATTCCAGATCAATAGCCTTATCTTCATTGGACTTCCATAATCTGGCATCCTCTTACTTGCACAACACACTTCTTATTCTTCTTATCTCCCTCATAATTGATGGGGCATTCAAACCTTTTCAATTACCTTTCAAATCTCGATTTCTCCAGAGGAGTTTTGCTATGAACTCTTTCCATCTTCCTTCTAATTTTGACCAGAAACTCTAAAATATCTTTCTCCAATCCCTCTATCGAAAATCCCAAAAACTTGCTAAACCTAGTTAGATCGCTTTCCTCCCAGCTTGCTTCCTCCCATCCTCTACTTTCTTGTGGCATAGATCGAACTAAGCACAATTCCTCTCTGCTCTCTTCAATACTGTCAAAAGTAACCTCTATCAACTCCCAACGCTTAACTATCTTCTGCTCTGTAGACCCAGAGACATTACACAATCGAGGTGTAACCCCCTGGGTTAAGTCCAAGCCAGCCCTAGAAAGGTCATAATACTCTCCCAATAGAGTTTGACCATAAATAGGAGAGGGAGAAAAAAGAGAACCAGAAACCATCGATCCAAATGAGATAGGGTCGTTTTCATACCTTGCATCTTCCTCCAACAAGGCACAGTCGGTCTTAGATCTCCCCTCAGACTGTAACTCCTCCTCAGAAGGCCTTCATAGGCTGTTTTTCACCCAAAAAGGGGAAATACCAGCGTCTAGACCCCCCATTAGGCTTTGGCCAATAACCATGGAGGGACGGGCCTCCCCCAACTGGGCTCTAACCACAGCTAATGGCATAGGCGGGCGGGCCTTAGTTGTCCAGCCCAAGCATCACAGTAAGCTCCAAAGTCTTGGCCCGCCCAAAAATCTTCCTAGACGGCAGCCCAAGAAGAGATGACCCATTTTCATAAGGGAAGTCCAAGAAATGAGCAAGCCCAATGGGCTCTGCTTCCTTAGAACACCAAGAGGGCTATGCTCAGCCCAGCAAGGTAAGCCCGCCCGATCCTTGAGACCCACCCGACGACCCATCAAAGCTTCGGAAAGGATTCATATCTTGCCCCGACCCATTTGATTGGCCCCATGTCCCATTGGCAGGGAGCAGCAAGGCCTTGAGCCTCGAACCGTCCTTTGCCTCCAACACGCGCTCGCCCGTGCGTGTACAAGCCTCACCCCCAACCTCCTCTCCTGTTGCGACATTCTTCCCTCTCTTTCTTGTCGTCGCCGCTCTCATTACTGGCCTGACCTCCCACCAGAGAGTTAGCGAGTAGCACATCTCTTCAACCCAAACCTCCACCACATTGGGGAGTTCCTCGCCGTTACGCTTCACCAATAGCCGGACCCACTATAATTCCTCCATCTTCTCCGTTTGGGAGTCGACTGCGAGAAAACCCCCGCACTCTTCCCCTATCTTTCTCAGAATGTCCCGCTCTCATAAGGAGACGGGTAAGCCTAGAACCCGCACCCAAGCTTCACTTTTATTCTCCCCTTCCCTCAAACATCTTGTCTCCGACCTCCATTTCTCCAAGTGAAGAAAGATCCCCCCAACCGAGATGCTTCCAAAGTTAATGGCTTGCTTTGCTTTTATCAAGAACTCAAATTCCATCAATACCTTGCCCCTATCCAGTTTTTCTAACCCTAGGTTGCCCTTCAGACTCCAGCTTTTAGCCAGATGGGTCTCCCAACTTCGTAGATCATCACCCTTTGCTGCGCTAGGGTTCCATATCCCAACCACACAATGAGCCAGTTTGTTTAAGTTCTGGCATAGCTCTTTCTTTGTGACCTCCACCTTGATTATTGCTCTATCTTTACCCCTCGACATTTTGACCACTTTCGCAAAGGTTTTCACCATACTTGGCTTCAAACATAACTCTTCTTCTTTTTGGCTTATCATTCCTCCATTAGCACAGCCCAAGCGTCGTAGCGTCTCCACCATTGAAACCCAACCACCCTTTGTTCCTCTTCCTTTAGGGATGAATATGCTAAACCTTTTGTTCTCTAGATCCACAACATCTAATCAGAGAAAACACCCCCCTTTATTTTGATCTCGAACCAGAGAGTAAGCCCTCCCATTTTCCTTCCACTTTCTTACCCATTTTACCGTTCTCACATCCTTAATACAGAGGACTAAACAATTGAGGAATAGCCCAAGACTCGCCGGTCCCAGCCTAATCCACGAGGAAATTCCTCTTTTCCTCTCCATAATCGTAGCTTGCAATCTGCCTTTCTTCTCATCCGCCTCAACCTCAAACGACTTCGACTCCACTCCGAATCCCCCCTTCCTGAATCTCTTCCAAGGCCCTGCAAGGACCTCGTCCTCTGCATTCTCGATCGCTCTCGGGAAACCTCGCACTCCTCTGTCGCTTTCGCTCTCTCTCATGCTCTCTACCTCTCTCTCTCTCTCCTCCATTCTATTGAATTTTGAAAGATTTATTATACTATAACATTTTTTTATTTCATGAGATGATTAAACAATATGAGGCTCCTAGGGGTCCCATTTTCATTCTATTTCTAATTTGATATTTGGAGAAGCTTGTCAAGCATGTCGATCCTATCCAAACTCATCCAAGCACCTTTATATTGCTGAAGGCGCACCTCAAATTAGTGCCCAAAAATCTACTTCAAGTAGCTATAAGAAACTAAAGTATTTCAAGATTTGAGAACATTTGGAGTAGTCCAAACCATTTGAAAATGGGAAAATTACAGATCTATGTGAAATTAGGGGCAAACTATAACACTCTGTCCTACCTAGCTAGTTCATCAATAGCCTAATTGATCCCTCTATGTGGAATATTTATATTGGTTCTCCCACAATGTTTCTACTGGTTCTATGGATCTACTTTCGAGATCTCCTTCCCATTTAACCATACAATTCCTAGTTATAGAGTGATGTGTTGTGCCAGCATATCTTTTGCTTAGGGTGTGATACATATCTTTCTCTTTGGGCTTGTAACACGTCACATGTCTCTTATAGTTTCCTTTCTAAAGTTTTCTAGTTTTTCCCCTCAGTACGTAATTTGATGTAAATGCCTTTTTAAAAGTTTTAACACTCTAAACTACCTACCTCTATTTCCTGAAGTGTAGACAATTCTCTCACCCTTCAATGCAACTAAATATGTCACTTCTTCCATAACAACCTTCCTTAGTTGCATGTAAAAGATTAATCCAATACCAATCTTAGTTCCTATCACCATCATGATGGTGGATTCTCCTTTAAGATGGCTATTGTGCATAGAAAATTATGGTATTGGTACTACTTTAGCCTTCCATTAGAAGTTCAGGCTACACATTAATTACATGGTATTCATCCCTAGGAGTAATGGTTATGTCAACCTTCTCGATCCATGATCCGAGGCATAATTCTACTACTCGAGCTGCAACATGCAAGGGTCTTATCTCTAAGTTAGTGTTCTTAACCTCTTCTAGATCATTAATCATTTTTAGCCTTGTTTTTCTTCTTTAATGGAGTACTTCAAAATTAAAGAAATCCAACTTCTACTTCATCATCATTTCTTTTCTTTGTTAAGTCATTGAGAACATTTCTTTCATGATAATCTTTAGCATAGTTGGGATTGTCACATTGGAAACATTTTTCCTTGGACATGGACTTTTTCTCATGTCTTTACACTTGCTTTTGTTTCTTGTAAGGGTTTTTCTAATGCCTTATATAGGGTCTAAAACCTTTGTTCTTCCTATATACATCACAGCCTTGCCAAATGTCTTTAGTTTAAGAGAGTCCTCCCTCTTATGGTTTGCTAAGGACTAGAACGCTATTTTGGCCTTGCCAAGACCCTTTATATCGCATAAATATAGTTCTTACTCAATCCCACTTTGTAGTTTGTCTATGAATTTGAAAGGAAGCTTTTCCTTTCACACGCTTGAGATCTCCAGCATAAGAAGACAATACTCCTCCACATAATCTTGAAGGGACCTAGTATGGTCTAACCTTTTCATGCACTTTTAAGCTAAAGAGATTACTTTCTCTTGGTAGAATTTCCTTTTCATTCATCTTTTTTCAAATCAACCTAAGCGTCTATAGTTTATATACCTTCTCCACATTATCATGCCTTACACTACTATATAGTAGTATCACAAAGATAAGGTGAGTAATTTATACTTTAGCTTGGTCACCTATGAGCCTCACTACCTCCAAAGTAGTGCATTATATTCTATAAGTAGTTATTTAATTCCTTGGTATCCCTTTTGTAATTGAAAACATGTGATTTGGGTACTTCTACCTTAGGTGCTCCCTCTTCATTGGTTGTACACCCTCTTTCTCCCCCTTCTCCTTTCAGCATAGCCACATCTTGGTAGAGCTTGGTAAAGGAAGCCTCAAAACTATTAAAAATTTATAATATATATCCTAGCTTGAAAAGAAGACAATTCTTTGCATACCTCATGTGATAGGATATGGGTTGACCTCCGCATTTCTTCCTTAAGTTCTTAGGACTACTTTTTAAGCACATTAATGCCATACTTTAAACCTTACTTTGAATTCAAGCCACTCCTTAGCATTAGCTATTGCTACCTTTGTTGGGAACCTCCGATTACTTTGTTCCTATGCCGTAGATATCATAAGGTGCACACATCTATCCCTAAGGTCCCTAAATCTATCGCAATGGAATAAAATGATAATAAAAACAATTATTAACTATAGATATATAAATATAGTACTCATACTTGGATCTCAATGTTCCCAAATCAATTCCTCATGGTGAAGAACATGTTTGAATAATTTCGAGGTTTCGTACACCCAAGATCTTTCACTCGATGATTCGAACCATGATCATGACACTAAAAAATGTAGGCTTTGGAAATGTGGAAACCTTGACTCTCTTTCTCTCTCTCTCTAGAGGTGGAAGACGATAACTAAAGGCGTTAAAAAACCCTAATCTTTAAGGGGGTAGTTATAGGGTTGCCCACTAGGCTTAAGTGACTTAGATCGAATCTAACTCCCATAAACCATGTCATCATGAATTGGTGTCTATAATTTAACAAGGTAGTATTATCACCTATCAAGGTTACCTCTCCAATCCTTAAGTTATAGATCTCACTTATTATGCAATCAACTAACATACCCTAGCTCCAATGAACGTATGTTAAATTCCATTAAAGGAATTACTATGACCACAAATTTCATGATTACATGTCCTTTATATCACCCAAGGAAAGACACATTGTCTCAATCCATAAGATATCATAGTGTCTCTATTAAGAATATCTGTGGCTACTAGCCTCCATCAACATTGACCCAATCCATAATGATATATGACCGCTTTAGGGTCTCATCCATAGGTCAAAGCTTCTTGTTGATTTTGACACAGACTTAATATTCTCTCAAGGTTGAGAATCTTAGTATAGTAGCTTGGTGAATCATGACAATTGATAGCCTTACGTAATGATTCACCATATCCAATATGCATCACATACACTAATGCACTTACCATAGGAAACTCATTCTAATGACCATGACAAGTTATCCCTTCAATTAGGGGGTGGTGCACTATAGTCTATATTAGATTGCCTAAATCCATGAATTGACTGTGGACAACTTAGCTACTTATAAGAGACCCATGACTTGTATATTCTATGCAACTCTTCATGTACCCATGTCATGTACAATGAAAGATATATGAGTTGAATGCTGAAATCAATATCAATTCATAAAAGAGATAACAAGGAGATAGTTAAGTCCGACTTAGTTACATCATGTCTTGTTTTTAGGGGCTTAATCCCAAAAAACTCCCACTAGTCCCAAAAGTAGACTAGGCTACAGAAAGAATTTGCTTTATAGTCACATCACTTCTCTATACTATCTTACAACAAGGTAACATTTCCTCTCTATGTTTTTCTTTTTCTAGTGGTACTTTAGTTCTTTAGATTATGCCACTGTTTTACTGTTATCAGATAACAATATCTTAGACGATATAGCCAAGGGAACTACCCATAAACCAAAAGGTTTCCTTAGTTGTTACAGAAGCGACAAAAACCATTTAGAGTATGCACATACCTAGAGGTAGACCTGCACGAGTCCTCATTAGATTAAAAGTCTAAGTCCCAATACAAAAGAAGTACCAACTCATTGCAAAAACTCATAAGCATATAATCCCTCATTCTTTAAGATACTCAAGCATATGCCTGACATTTTCCCAAAATTCTAATCCTAAAATGGACTAATATTTGTTCAATACTATTTTTACAACAAAGTAAATATCTAATCTAATACATAGCTTTGCATACTTAAGGCTATCCATTATGGAGGCATAGGATACCACCTTAATGCAATCTCTCTTCTTAGATGTTGAAGGACACTAATCCGAAGAAAGACAACTCTAATTAAAGAGTCACAAACCCTTTATTGAGTATTGTAGCATGCATTTGACTAAATGCTCATCAGTGTAGGAGACATAGGCACAATTTTCATATTCTTGTAGTCCCAAAGTACCTTAACCAGAAGAATATATATTATGCTTCCTTCTAATTTTTTTTCTAGAACTAAGTAGACTGCTAGATTTTCACTGATGATAATATCCCTACATCATATTTAATGAGTAGATTGTAATCTATCTATTAGATTTGAAAGCATCACCACGCCGCCTTATGCCTTCTTATACTCATAATGCCCTTTTCTATAAAAAAAAGTTTGATTGCTATATCTCATAAATGAGTTGCACCGTAATAAATGGGAATGCTCTAATGGATTTGAGTGTGACTACTATTGAAAAGGTTTTTCATAGTTGAAACAAAGTTTCAAACTATAACCTTTTGCTATAGTCTTAGCTACATAAGTCTCAACTTATCCATATACTCCTATGTTCCTCTTGTAAACCAACTTATAACTATGGGTTTTATCTCTTTAGGTGCTTCTATAGGAACCAAACTATGTTAGAATGCAAAGATTCTAACCATCCTTTCATAGCTCTTTGCAAAGGATGAGCATAAAAAGGGCTCACCACTTCATAACTCTTGGAAGCTTTACTATAAAAAGGGATTTCTCAACTCCTTGAGATGGTTACAATAAGTTAGAGGTCCTTTATTTTTTACATGACTCAAATGTAAGATTTGAATGAGCTTGTCAAGTATGTCAACCACGTCTAAGCATATTAAGCACATCTAAGCACCTTTAGGATGGTCTAAGAACCTTTAAGCACCTAAAAATTAGTATATAAGCTCTTTTAACCACCTTTACCTCGAGCACATCCAAACACTTCAAGGTTCTTACACATTTTGAAGTTGATTTGACCTTAAAGAATGACACAATTATATACAAATGTGAAATTCAAGACAAATTGTGACACTCTTACTCCTACCTAGTTTATTCATGCCTTTGTCAATGCTTTTGTGTTAAAGCTTTGCTCATGTTGTTGCTACAATATTTTAATTGGCTCCAACTAGCTCTGTTTTCTAAAAGACCTTTCTATTTGTTGTGTTAACATGTCTTCTAAATTGAACTTTGTGCATCATGTTGTTTTGTTTTTAAGATATTTTCTAGAGTTCATTTACTTTTACCTTATGCTAATTTATCACCCCCTCACAAGGTTTGATGCTCTAAAGCACTTACCTATGTCTCTAATAGTCTTGGCCATTGGCTCACCTCCAAGTCCCACTCTTTCTTTGATAAGCCTTAGGTATGTGCTTCAATATTGAAGTGTAGATAGCCCTCTTACCCTGAAGTGCAATAGGGTACGTCAGTCCTTTACTAATGCCTTCCCTCAATTACATGCTGGAGATGGTTTAGCAATCATTCTTCATATCACCATAGAAACTATAGATGCACGATGCAAGTCATTGTTTGTAGAAGTAGTTGACATCACTTTACATTTCCATAAGAAGTCTAGGTTAAGTACCAACTAGGAATCAACCATACACAACTCTCAATCTTGAGTTACACACCATGCATGGATCTTACATTTGAATCAACAACCTTAAGCTAACTTAATTCTTTGTTCATATTCAAACCTAGTGATTTTGTTTCTTCCACCCAGCCAAAGTTGTGAGTGGCACCAATGTAAAGCATGCTACTAATGGTCTTTTAGCTGCTGACCGTTTCCTCAAATATTAATCCATTGTCTTTAGTAACTTTGGCTACCACCTTTGCATTCTGAGGGTCCATCAATTGAAGAGATCCAACTCTTTCTTCCTCATCTTTTCTTTCTTCTATCAAGGCAATGAGGACCTTTCTCTTAAGAAATCCCTAACCTAGTAGGGCCCATCACATGAGCAGCATTTATTGTTAGGCATGGAATTTCTCTCCTCCTCCTAAATTGCAAACATTGTCAATCTTCATCTTTGGAAAGTAACTCCTCGTGTAATACACCAAGGACTCAAGCGTCAACCACTACCATGGCCTAGCATAATCACTCAAGTTTATTAGTCATAATTCTTGTTCAATCCATCCTTGTGGGTTATTTGTGAAATTAAAGAGAATCTCTTTCTTTGACGTGCACAAAATCCATAGATTGAGTGTGGAGAACTCCTTTGTGTAATCCTAAATTCACTTAATATGTTGCATTATTTTAATTCTCTTCCAATCTAGATAACCATGCCCCATAATGTAGAACTACTTCATAGTTTCTTTTTTAAAATGATCCCAAGCACTTATGATGCTCATATCTTTCTCCATGTTAGCATTACTTCTACAAATAGTGTAGTAGTATTGAAAAAAATAAAGAGTATTTTTACTCATTTGCGAGAGTTGTTACCTTGAAGTAGCACTCCATATGCCAAAAATAGTTGTGAAGCTCCTTGGCATTCCTTTTTGTGTTGAATATGCGTGCTTAGGCACCTCCACCTTATGTCTTTCATGTTGAGTGACCATAACCCTTCTTGACTATGGCTTTCCTACAAATAGAGACAACTTGGCGAAGCACCTCAACACAAGCCTCAAAAGTACTAGCAAGCATCTCCAACATACTAACCTGAGAAGAAAACAATTCTTCATATACCTTATGCTCCAGAATTTGTGTTGACTTATGCATGCTCTTGTTAAGCTCCCAAAGTTGTTTTTCCATGGTCATCAATGCCATGCTTAAGCCTTGCTCCATTAGATTGAGTCATTCCTTGGTGCCAACCAATGGCACCTCTATCTTAACGTGATGTGCTTAGTGGCCACAAGCTTATCTTGAGTCATTTGTCTCTTTTTACCCCTAGTGGTGATAAATTTTCTACTATAAGGTTACTTTCTTCCCTACTAATGAACCATTCATAACCTCAACTTTGATATCATTGTCGCATATATGAATTTTAATTTGTGAGGCCCCTAGGTACCTCAAAACTCTAAACACCCAAGTTAGCCTAAGAGAACATCATGAAGGCAAAATTAAGCTAACATATAGGGATAGAATGTTTGAAGAAAGCAAGCATAATAACACTAGGAAGCTTTACTATGCAAGAATTTTCTTAACTTCTCGAGATGGTTATCATGATGAGTTAAAGGTCCCCTTATTAGATATACAATGGACGACCCTTTTTTTTTTTGAATGTTTCTAAAATAGGATTTGAATAAACTTGTTCAACATCCAAGCAAGTCAAGCACTCCTCCAAGCACTTAATATTGCTCCCAGTAAGTATCTCAAAAATTGCTTGAAGTTGATCCAAGTGCTTTAAGCACTTCAAGGTTCTAGAACATTCAAGATACTTGAGCCTTGAAGAATGATAAATATTATACATCCATGCAAAATTAGGAGTTGCTTTGACACTAAACTATAAGACATTGTGGGAAATAAGAAATTCTCTAAAATACAATCGACCTAAAAACATTTGGAATCTAGCATGGAACTCTGTCTTGGGATGTTGTTTAATTTGATCTTACCTCTATGCTTGATTAAATCAGACCATACAAGGAAAATAGTAATTTTTTTTTATAATTTTCTTTATGATCATGTTAAGAGACACAATGATTAAGATAAAATAAAAATTATTTTACCTCTCTCACTTTCTCTCCCTATATATATATATAGATAGAGAGAGAGAAAAAAAACAGAATAATAGACAATAGATAGTCTTGCTTTGTTTTCATGTTGTGCTTATGACATTGTCCCCTCAACTTATGTGTTAATTATGAGCTTAATTATAATACAGAGCAAGTATGGCAGCTGGAAGTGTAGCACCGAACACAATCGTGCCTGAAGCCCTTAGGGAAGGCAACTATGAAAATTGGAGAACTTGTGTAAAACGGTATTTGGTGGCTCAAGATCTTTGGGACGTGGTGAAAAACATCAGTACTAAACCTAGCAAAAATGAAGATCCAGAAACATATTTATCTTGGAAAAAGAAGAATGCCAAGAGTTTACATGCTATTCAAATTTCATGCAGTCCAAACATGCTTTCTCATATTAGGGATTTCTCAATAGCCAAGGAAGCTTGGGATTTCCTGGCCAAAATGCACAACCCGTCATTGAGCAGAGGAGTTAGCTCACATAATATTTCAAAGCATAGCTCAGGTAAATGTTCCCTCTTTGTTCATGCTAAAATGTGTGTGTGTCTGTCACTTATGCACAATGTCAATCAGACTATAGGATTTTAACAAAAATATCATTTTGTTAACTATTTATTAAAGTATGGTAGTTCCAAAATGATTTCTAAATGTACCGAATTTTTTTCAAGACATTAATTAAAAGTGGTCTTTTGAAATGGTAACTTCGGTTTAAATATTGAAAATATCTTTTAATTAGATTCCTTCCGGCCATCATACATTTGAAAATATTTTTTGAATAGCCATATATTAAAAAAATGTTTTTTAAAATTATTGTATTTTTTTCAAAACCACTTCTCTTTCATTTTATGCACTATGAACTTGTTTAAATTAAGTGTTAGATTTCCATTTCAAGAATTAATGCACTATGAACTGGTTCAGAAAGTCATAGAATATCCTCAAAACAACAATTCGGGAAAACTCGATCTTTTTCTCAACCCAACCCTTGTTACTTGTTAAATCCTTGTATGTCATTCTACTTATCCTTGATTTGTTATTGAAGCTTTGCTTAACCACAATGGCATCTGGCAATTGCAACATTATTGTCGTAAAATAATTTTACAGCCTTTCTACTTGCTAACAAAGCTTCTCAAATTTTTTTTTTCTTTTTTCTTTTTTCTCTGTAACTTAGTAGTTATGTCATTAGGACATGGTCAAGGATGGGTATGAAGAAATAATGAACATTGACATTTCGTCAGTGGCCTTCATTTTAGATCAACCCCTGAGTCCACCACACAAATATGATACTTGAGATGGTACATAGTAAAGCTCCTCTGTTTTTGATAAATATGATACTAGAGACATATTTGCCTTGTAAAAATTACTAATATTTTTTATTTTAAAAATATAACAAAAAAACAATAATTAGTTTATAGCTTGCATATCACGGAAAACCAACCAAAAACATATATATATATATATATATATATATATATGGATCCCTAATTGTTTTAACATCTTTCATACTGAAGAGACTCAACATAACTTTTAAGGGTTATTTAGAATTAAATGCCTTTTTATATTGTCCTTGAATAATGGCCATATATCCTAAGAATCCGATTATCAGCTCCTAAATCCTCAGCAAGATTATGAAACCACCTCTACCATAAACTGTAATAAGAAAAATAGAAATACATATATAATTTGGGACTTCCCAACAACCTTTCTACCAAGATATCCCACCCAAACCCTTAGAAAACTCACCCACACACCTATAGTACATGTAGTGCTTTGCACCAGGATTTAAAGGGTTGAAAGATAATTCAAACCCCAATAGATGGCTGAGTATGATTGCTTCAATTTTCTAAAAGAAGTCACAAATATTCCTTTAGGACTAAGCATCCTTGTCCACTTTCAACACTACATATATCAATTTAAGAAAAGAAGCTGATGATTCATTTGTGCATTGTTAACTAATTATTTTCCAATCACAAAATTGAGGAATTTCATGTTTAAAAAGAAAAATAACAATATTTTTTTTTTTTACCTGGTTGCATGCAGAAAACACGAGCTACTATCAGTATGAGAGCCTAATTAAGGCTTTGGAACATGGAAATTGGTATGTTATAGAAACCCTCATTCGGGCCTGCCCAGATATATTAAGGGAAAAAATTTCAAGCACAGGCCAGACGGCTCTTCATATTGCAACTCAATCTGGAAATGTAAAGATTGTGGAGAAGTTGGTGGAGAAAATGGATAAAGAGGACTTGGAACTGAAAGAGGAACTGGCACAATTCACACCACTTGCTCTGGCTTGCTTGGACGGATTCATTGAGATAGCACAGTGTATGATTCATAAGAACCCAAGATTGGTTTGCATTGTCAATGAGGATGGCAATCTCCCAGTTTTACTTGCTGCTATGCGAGGGAAAAAGGATATGACACGTTTCCTTTACTCTGTCACTCCATCTGAAGAGCTAGCTCCAGAAAAAGGCCCTAATGGTGCAACTCTTGTTAGTACTTGTATTGTTAAACAAATGTTGGGTAAGAGGGCATCATTTCAATAAGCCATTTCAGAAGCACTTAAAACTTTTATCAACTGCTTTTTCTTTGTTTACACATACACTTGCTTGTATACAACAGATATTGCTTTGGATATCCTGGAGAGGTACCCACGTTTGGCCATTTCTTCTGGCAAGGACAATTTCACCCCCATCTATGTATTGGCTCAAATGCCTAGGTTATTCCCAAGTGGAGGCCGCCTTTGGTTTTGGCAACGTTGGATATACTACTGTAAGTTACCTCTTCAGCTTTCTTTTTTTCCATCTTATATATATACAGAAGAGCAGTGATAGTACTACCATATTAGCAACTTTGTATCAGAAACGAAAAAACAAATAGTTAATAAAAAGAGGGAAAATCATGTAAGAGTCATTTTTATGGTAGTCAAATTAAATAGCTTGGAACTCGATCTTCAATTAAATTTTAGAAATATAACTTTTTTTGTAATCCTTATTAAATGAAATATATATTTTGAAAATTTTAAAACTCAAAATCTTACATTCTTTTGAGGTGCCAAGTCCAACCACACTTAAATTTGCCTATGTTTGAAGACAAGTTCTTTTCCTCTTCTTGCTTGAATATGAATAGCATTATTTACTTCTTGTTTAAATATGAATAACATTATTTATGGTGATATAACATTACATATTAAAAAAATTTACAAATAAATGTAAATTGATGAGAAATTTAACTAGGATTACAAATCATTTTCCCATTAATATACTTTCATTACATGTATCTTTTATTATGAAATTATACTCACAACGATAATTTGAAGGTAGAATAGTAAAAAGGAAAAATAGAGTAATAAATAAAATAATAGGCAAAAGTACTTGGTAAAATTTTCTTAATTAAAAGGGAAACCTTTATAGGGCAAGACAAAAAAATATTTACTATATAAAGACAAAATTACAACCTCTTTTAATTAAAAGGAGAGAATATAAAAGCTTATAAGAGAATAAAGGCCTTTTTTGCGATGAATAGTATGAAGGGTGGAGGCCTCCTTTCATAGGTAATGGAAGCTCCCCCTTTTTGTCTTTTTTTCGATGTGGGGTGACTTCAACCTTAACATCTTTGTTATCATTAATCCTAAGAAAATTTCTTTATTTATTAGAAAAATTTACAATGCCAAATTGATACCTCCTCAACTTTTAATCTGGAACCGTTGAAAACTTGATTAAATGAGGGAACAAATACATGCAATGAATAAAACAAATGGAATAAAGCTAGAAAAAAATGATATCAACATACAAAATAGTGTTAGGACCACATATGAGGTACAAAGGATTGAGACTAAAATACAAAACAAAGTAACCCTACTTGTACACATGGCACCATTTGTTTGATATAGAAAGAGAACCTTGCCATCCCTTATATATGGACTCTTATTTACGTATTTCATTTCCAGGATATGGTAAAGTATTATTCACTTTGCTCCTTTCCATGTAAGGTACAAATGTGCGATTACGTCGTGCCCATGATCAGATTCCTACATACATTGGTGAAAACAGCAGCCAACAGTCACGTCAATCAGACAACATTATTGTGAATGGTATGTTGTTACTAAATCTGATCAGTCTAAAGTTCTGGTATTATTGGTTTTATGGTCTCTTAAAATATTAATGACTTAAAATCTCATTAATGTCAGTGACGGACTTGGCCATTGATTATTTTTTTTTCCTTTTATATATATATATTTCTACATGTTCATTTTGTATACAGTTGGATAGTTAGAGACACACATTCGTTTTCTGAAATAAATCTTCCAAGTATCCTGTTTGAGGGATGATAGACAGGATTATGTTTTAACATTAAGAAAGTGATTCATTTGTACTGTTATCAAATAAAAGTCGAAGAGGTGGTTTAAGAGGAATGCCAAGGTCACGCAGAAGATAGGCTTAGAGGGTGGTCCCCCTTTCTGGCGTAGGAAATGTATGTCAACTCTGCTCTATATTCAGTCAACTAGTAGTGCCTTGCCTTGTGTCAATAAATTCATCCCAATCTACATCATAGAAACCAAACAGTGTGAAAGCACCCTATGAAAGCAGTTGAAGACCGTAGTAAACTGATAGTAGATCGGGTTCATTAGGATTTTAAAAGTGTTGGTATACTTTTCTAATGACATGATCAGGAATATCGGGTCTGGTAAGTGTGAGAAACTGCACTACTTGCTCTGTGCTTCCATATTTAGTAACATCAAGCCTACTGAAGTAATTTGACAAACTTTTCTTGTTGGCGACTAGTGTAGATACTTAGGGGTATTCAAGCATTTTGTTCCAAATCCCTGTGTATTTTGCTAGAGTAAAAATGTACAACTAGTGAATAATCAAACTTCTACTTCAAAATGGTAATAAAGTGTTTTCCACTGGGAATTCCGTGCTTGGTTTGTTGATAAAAGTTTGTTTGAGATGGCACTGTTGTCAACTTATCATTTATCCCTATCAATTAGTAAGGATGTGTCTAACTTGCCAGAAGAGAAAACTAAGTAAAGCAAGGACTGTGACAATCTATCAATTTAAGCACATGGTTCTTGTTTCCAACCGTAAAGAAATCTATTTAGTAAACAAACTTGCCAAGTATAAGTGGAATCAACAAAACCTAGGGGTTCTATGTAAACTAGTTCCTTAAGAAAATCATGGAGAAACACATTTGATCTTAACATCTAATGCTTTATTTTCTAGTTTAAAGTAATTGTAGTTAAAGGAATAAGTGAGATGGTTGTAGGGCTCACCCAGTTGAAGGAAGGAGCTTGGGCTTAACGCCCTTATTATTATTCAAAGGGGAAAGGGAGCTCTATGATCTTAAGCAGGCTGATTTACAATCCACTTTTTCTCCGAGAGATTCCTACAACATTGGCAAGAACAGTTCATGAGACTAGAATCCATGTGTTGCTATCATGCATGTAAAGCTGAAAACTTAAACTACATTGTGACATTCCAATTTGAATGCTTGAGAGCTATCCTCAAGGTTTTTAGTTCTCCAAGTGTAGAGGATGGAATTTTATGAAGAACTAATTAGGTAGCCAATGAAGGGTTATTATGCAGCTTTCTTCTAGTTATTGTGGGATAAATATTTCTACCGTCTAGTTGTAAACAGTAAAAGACATCCCAACTTGCTGGTATTTGCTCTCTATTGCAAATATTGTGGTTAAAGTTCAACAAATGATTCTCCCTTTAAGCCTTATGGACCATGAACTTCAGTATGGTGGTTAAAGTGTTGTCAAATTCTTAATTTAAGTTATATATGGTATTATTATGAGTTGATTTTAATTCTTGATAGAAATTACTGAAGGTTTTCTGTGAGGGAATAGGGACAACACCAGTTTATGTTGATTAGTTTTGTGATTGCATTTCTTCTTAAATGCATTCATTTTAGCTTAGGAATTTATGTCGATGTAAGTGACGTCTTAGATTTAGAATTACAACAAGAAAGTTTGTTAGAAGAAGGAAATCCCCTTTCTTTTAAACACACCCCTCCATCACTTGGGAACATTTTCTTTTTCCTTTTTAAATTGATTCTCTACTAGTTCGTGAAATTTCAAAAAACAATAAAAAAAAGTCTCTTTAAGGGGTCAGGCTATGTGAATAGAGTACAATCATAGCAGAATAATGAAATTTAAGGAAAAACATTTGAGCTGGTACCCATAGGTAGTTAGTTGATCTTTTCAAGAGGAAATGTTGGAAATTTATTAGAACTACTAAAATTATGAAACCTTACAACCTTTTTTTTCATCTGTCTACTAGTACAAATGGAGGGTTTATTTGTCTGCCAAGTATTTTCAAAAGTTTAAAGTATGATGCCCTGTTCTCTAATGTTAAATACGTGAGGCTGTTGAGCTATATTTTACTGAACTCTAACACATCATGACTTTCTTCTTCAAGTGAATAAAATTGTCTTTTCCTATTGCCCTTCACAATTATTCTTTGTGTTGGTCCTTAATCACTAAAAATGTGAATTCAAAGGCACAATGATTATTAAATGCATCCTGAAAGACAATAAATTCATTTTTATTGTTGGAACTATCAGAACATCTTTGTAGTTTCAAAGTTCCAGCAGATATAGTTAAGAGGGCCTCTCTAGTATGTGATATTGGTAGTTTATTTCCATTCTAACATGGATACTGGAGTTATTCATATGGGTGGATTCTCCTGTATCCACATATAGAAATTTTGATCTCTAATGACATTGATGTTGACTTCAGCTAAGTCTTAGAGCATTTTCTTCTTGGTAAGAATAATCATGCCTGTTATTGCAGCAACCTATTGTAAAATGGTTAGCCTTTTTACGGATTTAACAGTGAACTATACTTCAGAATTTATCTTTTGAGCTGCTGAAAGTTTCCATTGGTTATTCCACTAACTGTTTTTGTCATTCCTCTAATTTTTGTCATTGCTCCATTGATTGTTGTTTGTCTTTGAATTGGAGATACACTGATCGTATTATCTTTTTGTTGGACTAAAACCCCTTAATTGACTCTTAAGGTTGGTCTTCCAACATGATGCCCTCCACATCCTCTGTCCCTCAAAAGATCGTGCATGATCTGCAAATTAATTTTCTTGTCCTTTTGAGGTTAAAGCAACTGCTCATGATTTTTCAAAGATAAAACAAATTGATTAAGAGAAGGATAAGGAAGTTTTATAAGAATTGATGGATGAAAATCTTGGTATTTGGGTCCAATACCTCATGCTAATAATTTTTCTTTTTCAACATCTGCCATTTGTTTATTTATGGCTGCTACAGGAAGTGATGAGACAGAATCCATTTTTTGAAGACAACAATCTTTCAGACCAATTTCTTCTTCTTTAGTTCTTGGTCATATATGTTCTTTGAGTTATACTAAGGACATCTTGTATGATTATTTCTAACAACCAAGGAGTGAGCAGTCCATCATTGAATCCACCATCACTGAAGTTTTATGTACTTGATAGTTTTAGAAAAAATGAAAGAGAAGTTTCAAAAAAATTATTCTAATAAATGAACAATGTTAAAGCACCAGAGAATGTTCAACTTAAACTTCTGCCCTTGCTAGCTAGATTTATCTTGGAGAGATGAAATGACAAAAATCAATACATGGAGAAGCCCAGGGCTTAACCATCCTAAGTCGACTTAAAGTAACTAAAGAAGAGGGTTTTTCTATTGCTGATGATTCCAAGTATGTGTTTTTAACACCCAATATTAACCCAATCTAATGCTTCTAGTGTTTATTGCAGTACTAAATCAATTGCATGGAATGGTTTCACATCTCCTAGACTTTCTAGGTATGGTGCATCTGCTCAACTAAATGCTTATTTTGGTTCCTTCTTCCTTCCTCCTTGTCTATATTCTTAAATCTTTTAAGCTTGCATTGGCTATTGACCTAGGAATCAAGAATATGCATGCTAAAAAGTTGAGGAATCGTCAAGCCATCAAGCTGCTACAGTGCATTTCTTGTACAATAAAAAACTTAAAGGTCGAGCAGCTTGATGAGTCTCTGGTGTACCAGGCAATCATCCAGGCTGTCAAGCATGGGATCGTTGAGTTCATCACTGAGATAATTGATTCTAATCCTGATTTATTGGCCAGTGAAGATTTCAGTAAAAGAAACATATTTCTCACTGCTATTTTACATCGACAAGAAAAGATTTTCGGCCTTCTACATCGCCTAGATAATTTGAGGAGAATACAAATGATATCTCGTGTAGATATGTTTGAAAATAACATGTTACATTTGGCTGGAATGCTAGCACCCCCCCATCAGCTTGATGGTATATCAGGTGCAGCTCTGCAGATGCAAAGAGAATTGCAATGGTTTAAGGTCAGCATCTCTCACTTTATGCTTCTCATGAAATGACAAACATTTGTTCTTCTATATATATATCTCTGCATATTGAAACACAAAGATCTCATCTGGTTTCGCATGACATTCCTTTTCTGATCGTCTCTAACCAAAAACTAAGTGTTTGCGTGTGTATTGATAAAGTATCAAAGCCCAAGTCAACTATCAAACCCTTACAAGGAAATTTGATTGAGTTTAGTTCTAATAGATTTTCTTGCATACAAATAGCTCCACAAATCACTCAAAATCAAGCTTTTTCATGCACTGATCCATGCATTAATTGCCTAAACTAATGGATCAGTCAACTATTTCTCCTTTTGGTTGTTCTTTCTTGGTTGGTCTCATGCATATGTACAGAGATGTAATCTGCATCAATGTTACTGGGCTGAAGCTTTATAACAAATTTTAAATTATTTTCATGAGACCAACTTCCATGGCCACGCAAGAATCAATCCTTAGCATCTGATCTTTCCACTAATGCACAAGTCTTGTCTTAATCAAGATCAACACCTCAAAATTTTCTTTTATGGAGATCTCAACTCTTAGCTCTAGTTCATAGCTTTAGAATATTGCATCATCTTACTAAAGATATTAAGCCATTAGAAGAAATTGAGAGTGCCAAGAAAAACACAAATCCCTATAGCTTGGTGTGTGTCTCAACAATGATAGGCTCCTAATCTCTTGGCTTCTCGATCTCATGACAGAAGAGGTTTTAGAAATGATCATCATAGAGGAGGCAACTCATTGGATGTAGTGTTCTTTGGAGGAACAATTACTCCTTGTGACAAAAGATAAGGAAATTCTTTTTCACTAATAGTCTTCTAACACCAGAGAAGCGCTCTGTCCTTAGATGATTGTCTTAATAAGTTCAAAGGTATATGTATCAATTTGGCAATATTCAAAACATTGATGAAGGATTTGTACGAAGTGTTCCAACTTGCTTAAGGGCTTGGACCAAAATATTAAAATTTTTGGGCTGCCATGTCTATCTTACAACCAGTTTGTCCTAGCACTGCAAGGGCATGAACAGATGCTCATGAGTGAAGCTAAAGAGAAAAGGAACCAAATGAACTATGAACAAGTCTTCCTAAGTCAATGAGGAAGAGGAAGAAATCATGGAGATCATTTTCATGCCATAGGTAATAGGTTTGCCCCTGTTGGAAGATTTAGCAAAAATTATAATGCTAGTCAAAACCAAAAACCAAATAATTGTAGAGGATATCAAAAATAGAAACATAATCGAAGTAGACATCAATGGTAGCGACAAAAATTACAATCTTCAAAATCAAGAGATACTATTCATTGTCAAATTTGCAATAAGATGAGTCATTCTGCTATAGATTCTTAGAACATGTTTGACTTCTCATATCAATAAAAAAAATATTCCCTGGTGCTAGCTGTAATGAATCCCAATGGAGAGAGAATGATACCACTTTCTATGTTGATTTAGGTGCCACAATGGACATGACTAATGATTGAGGTAAGATGTTCAAAGTAATGTCATATAATAGCAATTATGCTATTTGTGTTAGGAACGTGGAAAGCTTAAATATTCCACATATTGGAGAAGCAAACGCAAAAAACTAATTTGCCAAAATAGAAATGAAGAGTTTTGTTTGTTCCAGATATAAAGAAAAACTTATAATGAGCTAGGCAACCTACATCAGCTGACTCATGCGAGATTGGATTCTTCCTAAATGGCTTTATTGTTGGGATCAACAACAATAATTTTTCCATTTTATGAATTTTCATATCATAGTAAACCATGATGACATAAACTTATTGTTATGGACTTGCACCCAATAACTTACATCTATATCCCTAATTACAAAGCTTTAGGAACTTTCATCCAAGGGACACAATGCTAGACTTAATTTAGGGGCTGTCACCTACGGACCGTTATCTTCCCTTGCCCCCCTACTCCTAAAGCATAAAAGCACTCCTTTACAATGACCAATAATCCTTAAGGTATGTGATCATGCAGACTTGTGGAATAGGCGATAAAATGCTTTAAAATAGCATGATTAAACATTTTTCATTTATATTTTAAATGCAATAGTGAAACTACCTTATGTCCTTCGCAAAATGATTAATTGTTATACTTCACAATATAAACAATTAAATGCTTAAACTTTTCCTTCCTTTCTCATATTATTGTCAAACCACTTTTAGTGAGTAATATTACAATTCATATATACATCTACATAAGGCTTTCACACAACATAATAGTGACATGTAACACAAGTTATCTATGACTCATAGTGACATGTTCAGCTTCTCATACCTATAATATACATTAAGATTACCTACAAGTTTTAACACATAATTAAAAGAGGTTTTCCAACCACACAATTTGCACTTTCTCTACAAGGAACCATAACTAATCATTCTTAAAGACAGGTAACAAAAGGATCTAACAAGGCCCAGTAGAATATTTTTTTTTTCTATTCCAAAAGTTAAATTGAATAAAATGTGAAATATAGAGTTTATCTAAAGTTGGTAACACCGCATATCATCACATTTAAGGAGCTATAAAGGTATTAGATACACAAAATAAAGAACCATTATAAGTAATAGTGACCTACCTTACATTGAACCATCAATTTTTCCATGTTCTAAATTTTCATCACATTGAATCATGATAACATAAAGTTTTAAGGTACCATCCTAGGTACACAATGCCTGATTTCTTTTAGGGGCTATCACCTAGGACCATTAATCCTTATTAAAGCACAAGAGTACAATTTTATCATTACTCAAAAGTAGCAATTTATTTAGATTTAATTGTCATTAGTTATGCTTTCTTATAGGGGCTCTCAACTAAGTATCGTGTTCCCCATTAAAACATAAGAGCAAACCTTTCCTAGTGCTTGCAATATGTTGGCTTTTTGGAGGTTCTCACCTAGGAATTATACCTTCTATTAAAAGGCAAAATCACACCTTCCTCAATGCTCATAATATGCTATCCTTTTAAGGGCACTCACCTAGGGATCGTGCCCCCATTCAAACACAAGAGTCCAAAAGCAAGGGAGCTCCTTTTCCTAAAGGTGATAAATTTCAATCTTTTCTAGATCAAATAAGGTAGTGACAAATATAGTAAGCTAGTGTTTGACTTAAGAAGCTACTAGGTGTCCTTTGCATGTGATTGATAAACGTCCCTTGCGCCGTCCTATGTGAGTAATTTGTATTTGTAGAAAAAAAAATTATGTGTCTAGATTATGGTAAAGGCAAGTGGACTATTTCTAGCCACACATTAATTGTATTGCAGCAGCTTTCTTATAGGAGGATTAAGCATTTATAAAACAATTGAATGTTGTTCAATTAAGGATCAATGATTGTTTTTTGAGTTACATTGGATGATTATGGAGCTTAGTAAGGATGATAAATCATTTTCCACTATGCATCTTTTCATTGCCTTCTTTGAACATAGGGTGATTGAGAAAAATGGATTCAACATTCAATCATTTTAACTTGAATAAGGATGATCATAGCTTAGGAGAATGATCAATCGTTGTCATGATTGTTCTACATCATTTTGATTCCTAATTTTCTATAGGAACAAGGGAACAATTGATTGTTCCTATTCTTGGATGTTCTGTTCTTTTCTTTAATAGACATAGACAATTGCATGGCTTTAAGATGATTAAATATATTTGTGATAGTTTTAAAGCTTTTGACAAATCAAAATCCATTTTTTATTTGTGTAAGGAATCAAAGTTGGAAATAGAATTTAGGTTTTCTTTGAAACTACATTTTGTACCTTGAAGTAGAAATAGAACTTTCAAATTGAAGTTTACACATGAGTTGAGCACAAAGGCGATTTTTACATTCCTAGTCATTACATCCCCCCTTAAAAATAAAAATAAAAAATTCCCTAAAATTTTAAACAAATATACTTGAGGAAAAAAAGTGCATATACTAGATTTTAAATTCCCAAATAACCTCCTAAACCCCCTTTGAATCACAACTTAACAACACATAATCATATATTAAGGCAAGATTACACATCCTCTTGGATCTAAAAACCAAGAGTTCTGTTACTAATTTGCCACACCTCGAATTTCAAAATCATGAATTAGCATAAACTCAAAAAATGCAACCCATGATTTTAAAATTCAACATGTGAATAAAAATAAAAATATTCTTAATAAAGAATGCTTAAATTATTTCATAATTCAAATAAATAAATCATGTGATAAGAGATTAAAGCTTTATTCCCCAAATGTTGATCATGCTCTCTTGCATATGCTATGCCAAGATTTTATATAGGATAATCATGTGTTGGATGGAACAATCAATTCATTTTTAAAATAAATCATTAATCATCTTGCATACAAATATATGATCTTTTCAGATTTAACTATTAAATAATAAAAAATAGAATGTTAAGATAGTAGCTAAAGGAAAGGACAATCAAGAAATCATCCCTGAGATACATGATTTCCTTGCATCACAATTAAACATTTTCAACCAAATTTCAAACAATAAGAGTTAAACCCCTTTCCATCCTTCCCAACATGATTAATCATTATGCTTCACAATATAGACAATTAAACACTCACACTTTTCTTTCCTTTCTTATATTATAGTCAAAGAACTTTAATGATTAATGTCACAATTCATATATACAATCACATGAGGCTTTCATACAACTTTTTGGATCTATGTACATCATTGTGTTCACTTTATCATACCCATAACATAAATCAAAATTAACTTTAGGTTTTACTACACATATTTTTGGAGGTGGTTTTCCAACTTCACAATTTGCACTTTTCCCATAAGATACCATAACAAATAATTCTGAAAAATAGATAACCAAATGAACTAATAAGTCTCATTAGAATACTTTTATATTCTAAAGGTTATGTTGAACAAAGTTTGGGATAGTAGAGTTTACCTAAAAGAAGTAGCAACACATATCAAAACATTTAAGGAGATATAAAGATTCAAGGTGCACAAAAAAAAAAAAAAAAAAAAAATGAAATATTGTATGTAATAATGACCTACCTTACTAATAACCATCCATTTTTTACATGTTTTGAATTGACATATCACTTTTAACCATGGTTGCACAAACTTATATTTAAGGATTTGTACCAAATAACATGACTCTATGCCCTCTATTACAAAGCTTTAAGGCCTTTCACATGAAGGTCGCATTGCTTAGCTTCTTTTAAGGGCAATCACATAAGGATTGTTATCCTTTATTAAAGAACAAAACATGCCTTTATGATTTCTTAGAACCAACAATTCATTTGTATTTATTTTCATCAATTTCTTATTTCTTTAAGAGGCTCTCACCTAGGGTTAGTTCTCCCTATTAAAACACAAGAGCAAGCATTTTCTGATGCTCACAAGCTGTTGCCTTTTTAGAGGCTCTCACCCAATTAGGAGCATGCCCTCCATTAAAACATAAGAGCACACCTTTCCTAGTACTCACGACATACTACCTTTTGGGTGGCTCTCACCTAAGGATTATGCCTCTTATTTAAATATAAGGTACAAAAAATAAGGGAGCTTGTCCTCCTTAAGGTGATAAATTTCTATATTTTATAAATCAGTTAAGGCAATGATAGATATGGTAAGCTACTGTTTGTCTTAACTAGCTACTCAGTGTCCTTTGCATATGGTTAATAGGTGTCCCTTGCTATGTGAGTCATTTGTATTTATACTAGAAACTTATGGAGAATGCAAGTGGATTGTTTGAAACTACTTATTAATGGTGTTGTAATGGCTTGCTCCCAGGAAGATTAAGCCTCATTTCAATGATAGAACATTTTTCCTTTATGTCTAAATGATCATTTACTAAGTTGAATAGGATGATCATGGATTTCAGCAATGATAAATCATTTTCCACTATGCACTTGATTGTTATCTTCTTTATACATCAAGTGATTAAGAAACTTAGACTTGAACATTTGATTATTTTTCCATGAATGGGTATGATTATAGGTTGGGAGAACATTCATACATTCATTGTCATGATCATTCTAAGTTGTTTCCATTCCCAATTCTCTACTATAACAAGAGAACTATTGATCATTCTTGTGCTTTGGTGTTCAAATGTTTCTTCAATAGACAAAGATGATCCATGGCTTTCAAAGTTTTTGTCAAATCAAAATTCATTTCAATTTTTACATGAATTAAATATAGAAATCTTTGTTGGAAATTGATCTTAGTCATGTTTCTATGTAATAGCATTTTGGTTTTAGAGGCAGAAATCAAACCTTCAAATCAAAGTTTACAATTGAGTTGAGTTTGAGGGTGATTTTTACATTCTTAGTCATTACAAACTCAATTAATGATGGTAGGTACAAATATTGGGGTTAAGTGATTAAGTTATTCATGTAAATGAAAGCTTAAAAGTTAATTAAAAATGATAGAGACTCCAAAAAATGGGGAAAAAAAATAATTTTTCTAATAGTTGTTCTTCCTTTAACATGAAAGATTTATAATTGAGGATTAAATTATAGGAAAATGATAAAATATTGATGATTGAATGTTATAGAATTATAAGAAAATTCTCAAAAAAAAAAATATATATATATCAATAGTTTAAAATGTAAAATTCTAAGAAATGATTAAAAAAGTAAGTAATACACATTAAAATTGTTTTATATAAGAAAATAATAGATAAAATTTGAGATAAATTTTTTAATGTTAGGCAATAATATAATGTGAACTAATAAGAAAATTTTAATTTGAAAGTGTATACTCAATATACTGAAGTGGTTGTAAATATTTGATTTCAATAAATGTCAATTAGTTTATACAATTTACTTATTGACATTCTAATGCTTTAATTTAATATGAAATGGAGACCAATATGGTTCTATGATAGTTGAGGTAAGAAGACTATCTTGATATAAATAATGGACATAACATGGAGTTTGAATAATATTGATTATAATTGTGAATGTGTTATGCCTAGGTGTCTTGGCTCCTTGTCATTGCCTCTCCAGGAATGAGAAGTTCCTAGTTCACTCATGTGTTTGGTTGAAATTCTCCTAGCATTCAATTTAGAAAACTGTATGACATTTGTACAAAAGGATATTAAACATACCATAGTCATCAGAAGTTGAACTAGAACTCATCTCATCTATTGAATGAAGTCGTCATAACTATAAACATAAGGAAGACAAATGCTAACCTCATTTAATGAGTCACTATTTTAAGTCCCAATACTCATGGACTTAAATGTGGTTGAAATTGTGTCATCATCAAATCTTGTTATCCTTTGTTTTCTCCTCCATCTAGACAACTTTATAATAAATCCCTAGTTTTAATTAACTCTTCTACAGCCATGATCTTCATCACATGTGTAGTAAGTGAAATTACTTTCTCCAATGAGTGGGCTTAACAAATGTAAACTTTGGTTATATTGTTTAACATCTCTTCCATCATTGCAAATATTATCATTGTCTCCCTCTCCTCTTGAGATAGCATAACCGGAATTAAAGACTGGAACACCACTACTTTGGCCATTACTTATGGAGTGAATACTAACATGAGGAAGTTATGTTAGTGATTGTATTACCTACTCAAATTGATATGCTCCATCTCTATTGTGACACTCACTTTGAACTTCAAAAAATCCTTCAACTTCAATATTAGATTTATAAACATCTATACCAATAAAATTTTGAAATTTTGAAAAAAAATACAATAAAATTTTGAGTAATATGAGATTAAGAAAGATTTTAAACTAATTATGGATGAAATGTGATACAGATGAGCTAAGTAAGTTGTTGGATCACACGAGGAATGAAATTCTAGCTAGTGAATGGGGAAAAGAGACATGCATTGATTTTTTGAAAAAACGTCTGATACTCTATATCAGTCATCCAATTCTATCCTGCATCGATTGTTATGTGATTTTCAAAATATCATTGAATTTTTCACCACTTTTTGCAGAAAAATCGACTAAGCTGACTTTACCTTCTTAATTTCATTACCTTCTCATCGATAATTGAAATCTTGGTTGATATTTTGATTAATTTTGCTTATAACCAAGCTAGAATTATAATTTGTGATGTTGTATTGTAGATCAAAATAGAGAATCTGAGCCAATTTATTAATATGAATAGAAAAATACAATTCGCACTTTTGTTCTCAACTATGTGAATTATAATTCACCTTAGCCACATGATCTGTCTATTCTGATCTATCTGAGGTCAACATAATAATCTAATGTCAAATTCATGATGGCTAACTGTGAATTTGGAAATATAAGCGTTATATATATAGAGTTGTTCAATAACTTAAGGTGATCATTTATAAATCTCTCATGTTTTATTTGTACCACTATTAAGAGGCTTCACTTAAATCTTAGTAGCATTGCATTGAAGTTTTTTTATATCTTTGTAGGAGGTGGAGAGTGTTGTGCCGCAAACATTTAAGGATGTTATGAACAAAGATGGGAAAAAGCCATGTGACTTGTTTACTGAGCAACATGCTAGCTTGATGAAAGATGGGGAAAAATGGATGAAGGAGATAGCCAACTCTAGTACATTTGTAGCTGCTCTCATTGTTACCATTATGTTCGCCGCAGCCTTTACTATTCCTGGAGGCACTAATGAGGAGACAGGAATGCCCAACTTCCTACACAATCCTTTGTTTATGCTGTTTATAATTTCAGATGCAATATCACTCTTTTCTGCTACTACTTCAGTATTGATGTTCCTAGGGATCATGACATCACAATATGCAGAAAGCAAATTTCTCACACGGCTGCCCACAAAGTTGATAATTGGTCTTTCCGCCCTTTTCTTCTCTATTGCAGCCATGATGATATCCTTTAGTGCTGCCCTTGCTATTTGGCTAAACGAACCTTCTACTAAATATGTTATACTTCCTCTCATTCTACTTGCTAGTATTCCAGTCACCCTCTTCGCATTGCTGTTGTTTCCGTTGCTTGTTGAGATTTTCATTTCAACATATGGACCAGGCATCTTTGACAGGAGAATAGAGCGTTGGCACTAGGTATGTGTATATATATATATATATATGTATCTTCAGTATGGCATATATGAAATGCATATTTGATAATAAGCTAAAATTAATGTACACACTCACACAGACATACCTCTTCTAGCATGTGGTTAATTGTCTGCAAATTTGTTAGCGAAGTTTTAATTTCATTTACAAACTATTCTAGGTGAGTAAGAATGCATGTTGGCCAGGGAGGTAGCCTACAATTTTTAAGTCTAAGATAATGGCAAATAATAAATAAAGAAAATTAATAAGTTAAAAATAAAGGATAATGATAAAAGGAAAAATGAAAATGACTACCTATCTACACTAGGTGGCATATGTTTTTTGGTGTATGGATTTTATGAAATCTGTTATTAACGTGAATTAGATTTTAGCATGAGACATTTCCATGATTAAACTCACTAATTGTGTGAACTTTATGGTTTTGTACAATTTGTTATGAAGTTTTGGAGTCGAACCCATTATAAGGCTTTGGAGTATTTTTGTGATCTTGAGGTCCAAGTAGGGTCTTATATTGATTCAATCCAAGACTTTTGATTCTTCTTTATTAGGCAATCAATTCCTTATCACATCCGTGAATTAATTCTTACATTATTCCCCAAACCATCATAACTACAAATTTTAACTCAACTCAATGCCAAAAGGATTGCAAGGGCTACTATAGAGAGAGTTTGCTAGTAGGACATAAGCAACCTTAAAATTTTGTAGGTTCAAGTTTAATGTGGTGTGATATATACTCCACTGCTTTATAGTTTTGAAGTTTACTTAGATTTGCTACAAGCACAAGTACATCAATATATCTACCAAATTCTTGAATTTTGATTATAGATTGACATCATTTACAATCTAATATGATTTATTAGTACAATAGTTGTTTGGTTATATTTGTTGTCTTCATTTATTGTACTGGGTTGATTTTTAGCACATTAACAATATGATACTGCACTTATTGATTTATTAACTTCATTTTTTCTGTCATATGGATATAAGGCTTCATTTTGGGTCTTAGGTTAATACACAAGGATCTAATAGTCAAAGTAAGGATTTGTTCCCTTGGGTAAAATTCCCTAAGATCGAAAGGTTATGATTGATTCCTAGAAAGCATTAACGAAAGAAAAGAAAAGAAAAATTAAGTAAAACTATTTTCTCATATTAGATTTTGATATAAAAATAAAGAAGAAAATAAAATATAATTAAAATTAATTAGAAATTTATGTATTTGAAATTATCAATTCTTTATATTAAAGAGTTAAAATAAATTAAATAAATTTGAAGTAATATATAAAAATAATTTTTTTACTTTAAATATATTTTCTTTTTTACTTTCCCTTAGATTTTCCTTCATTTTTTTTTGAACCAAATGTAGCCTAAGGAAGATCTTTGATTTAGGATTGTCCTCCAACATGTGTTTGTGTGTGTAGCTGTATGGAAACGAAATAGGAACTTGGTACTTAATTTATGCATTAAAATCCGTTTAGCATCCAAATCTCCACACATTGTTCTATCTCTTTTAAATATGCATATATGCACACATTTCTTGTTCATTTCTCAAGCTATGGTCTTGAAGCCATTTATTATTACTTAGCCTTGAATCATATGTTTTAATATTTCAGGTTTTCAGCATGCATGGGCTGACCCTCTAAAGAAAGCTTGAAAGAAATTTAGAGACATTATCAATTATTAATTCCAGATTTCTTGAGTTGATGGTGAGTAAATATGTGTAAAAGACTTCATAGTTTTCATATAACAAGTTCTAATTTATTAGCTTTTGGACAAGTTTTCTTTGATTGTGTGAAATGTTTTTGAATTTCCATCACTACTGTAACCATCAAATTTATGTATGCTATGTTTACAACTTGGTTGTAGATTCTTGTATTTGCTATATGTTTTGCCTTTAATCTATTGGAATGACTTTAGATTTTAGCCACTAGTGGTTAAGATTATAGGTCACAAACAAAATCTTCAAAATTTCTTGAGTTGATGGTGAGTAAATATGTGTAAAAGACTCCATCGTTTTCACATAACAAGTTCTAATTTATTAGCTTTTTGGACAAGTTTTCTTTGATTGTGTGAAATGTTTTTGAATTTCCATCACTACTGTAGCCATCAAATTTATGTATGCTATGTTTACAACTTGGTTGTAGATTCTTGTCTTTGCTATATGTTTTGCCTCTAATCTATTGGAATGACTTTAGATTTTAGCCACTATTGGTTAAGACTATAGGTCACTTGCAAATTCTTCAAAATTTCTATATACAACACAATTTTTTTAGCAACCAAACATACTTCTTTCTTGATGACTATAGTCTCAAGTAGTTAAGGCTATAGTCATATTCATTTTTTTCTTGATAACAATCTTTTTAATTTATGGTAAATTCATTCATCATCATGATTGCATAAAATTGAATTTGATTAATTTGTTGCCAAAACAAAAGTTATTCAAAAGAGAATTGTTAAATGCATACCCTAAACTTTCTATACATTTGCTTGAGTTCAAATTATATCTCTAACAATTGTTTCAAAGTATAAGAACCTTTAAAGTAATACCTTTGAGTTGAACCTATAGGGATCTAATGATTTTAGCCTAGGAGGTATGAACAATAGGTGTTCTAGATGAATCGCCAATGAAAGGCTATACCAAGGTATGATTTACCCCAATTTCATTCAACCTTTGGTGCCTTTGGAAAATTAACAACTCATTCTTGAAATGAAAAGTTAATAATGAAATAATAAAGATCAAGTATGAAAAGTAGCAAAGTAAACTAGACTAGGAATTAAATCTACAATAGAAATTGAAATAGTGAATTAAAACACAATGAAATAGTAAAGATCAAGCATAAAAAGTAGCAAAGTAAACTAGACTATGAATTAACTCTGTAATAGAAATTGAAATAGTGAATCAAAAAAAAAATTCCATTAAATATATTTTGAATCAAAGTAAATCAAACTACTCCTTCACTACTACAAAAATAATTTATGGTGTCACTATTTATGGTGTCACTTTTAAAATAATGACACCATAAGGTTTATAATTAATAAAGGTGACACATCATATTAAAAATCTTCAATTGATGTAGTTAGATGGTGTTAGTTTTATATTAATAGTGTCATTTTTCGGAAAGTGACATCATATAATAATTTTTTTTAAGTATTATAATTTAATGAGCCTACTTGAGCCCACTTTTAGAATTAATAATGAGGCCAATATATAAAAAGCCCATTGTTTCCACATGACACCCACAATCCAAAAAATCTCAATATACAAACCCTATATATAATTAAAATCATAATCTTCTTCTACCTTTTCTCTCACCCATTGTCAACACGCTCACAACCGACATTCTTCTCTTTGTGGACTCCTAGGTAAGCCAAAATCTCTTAGATCTATCATCTTTTTTCTTTTGTTAATGTCATTATATTGATTGTTTCAACATTTATGTATTATGGTTTTTATAAACTGCGTTTTTTTGAGTTGTAGGGAACAAAAACTTAGGTTTAAAGTTCTAGCATAGAAGAAAAAATCTGTAGATTAATTGATTTTTTAATCTGAACCAAACACACAATCAACTCCATAAAAACAAGTGGAAAATAAGAAAAAAGGAATGATTTTTAATATGTATTTGTGTGAGAACGATAGGTACAGATTTTATTTAAGATATACTACCACATAATCTTCATCCATTCTAAAAAACGAGAGAGAGAGAAAAAAAAGGAATGATTTTTCTGTTTGGAATGATTTTTCTGTTCCATTATATTTAAGAGGTCGTTTGGGGTTGTCACAGAATCTTCAAATCCATTATTTGGATTAATCTGCGTGAGGATTTTGAGGGAATTTGTTACTGTTAATCGCCACTGTATCCTTCGCTGCCAGTTTTATACTGCCCAGAGGGTATAGTGATAGTGACGGCATGGCCATTTTAAGCGACAGGCCAGATTTTAAAGCATTTGTTGTGTCAGATTCCATGGCTGTGGTGCTCTCTCTAGCTGTTGTATTGTGTCATTTTTATACTGCACTGACTAACAACTAGGAAATTCGAAATAAAATTCTTTGTATACCTATATGACATATTAAAAAAAAGGAATGATGAAACGGACCATATTTGCCTTTATTTAATTCAAGATTTACCACAATGATACTATTTTATTTATAAGAAAGTTATTTTAATATATTTGAGAAAATATAAGCCTTGACGGTGTTTTTTTTTTTCAAATTTTAAGATGGAAAAAAATAATAATTTTATTAGATTTTTTTTAAAACAAGAGGGTTTAATAAGATGTTTAAAAAAAATAAATTTTAAAAATAAAAAACAAAAAACTATTTTGAATTAAAGAATTTGTATTGTTTTCTATTTTATTAATTTAATTTATATTAATATGAAATTAAATTTAGGTTCAGTCTTATTAAAAAATTAGGATAAATAATTTTTTTTAATTATGGAATAATTTATTTTTATTCTAGTGAAACTAAAATTCCCTAGAGATTATTATTTTAAAAGTATAACCATTATTTTAGGATATGTTAGTCATAACAATGAAATAAGAGAAAAGTCACTGGTAAACCATCAAAAGTTTGTATTATGTTGTTTATGCAGATTGCAAGGTGCTTGTGAACACTATGATATAACAATATGGGAATTGGATGTTGCATATGAAAACCAAACCCAACCACATTGTCTTCCACATTTACATATTGACATGAAATGACTTTATATGCATGATGCACGTTCCTTCACCTGTGAATCAGTTTATAACATGAGCCGCCTACTGATCAGTTTATAACATGTACAACATGGTTTTTGTTATGCCAAGTTTCCATTATGCATAAATAAAATCCAAAAACTTGCACTACTGATTGATCATATTTAAATTTTATAATCAACAAACATCTTTAAAGAATATTGACAAAAGGAATTTGAAATATAATTACCAAAAAATTCACATAAAAAAAAAACATATATATTGTTATTAGTACAAAAGCCCTGGACTGCAAAACAAATACTTTAGTAGCTTGGCTCATTTCTTTAAGTGGTTTCAATATACTAACTTTATCATATCAGGTTGTCCTCACATTAATTAAGTTTTGGAAGCTTATCCTTTTCCCCCTTTTTTTTTTTTCTGTTGATAAAAAAGGATAACAGAATTACATAAAAAAGATGTAGATTCAGAATTTATCTTATTTCTATAATGTCAAATTCATGGAGGTTGGAACTTAAAAAGTATTTATTTTTCTATTTAGTCATAGTGGTAGCAAGTATCTTATATATTTCCATACCTTTATACGTGCCATTGCACTTCTACTAGTTTTGGCAGAGAGAAGCAGCAATTTTAAGGCAACAAATATTATTAGATGATAAATGTATTATGAGTTATTCCAGAAACATTATAGAAAAATGAGTTAAATATAATATGATTATTATATTTATGGACAAAATATAAACAAGTTAATCTTAAGCATTACAAAAATCTATAACTAAAAGCAATCATATCTTCCATAATAATTTACAATGATGTGACACCATTACTCAAAGGTGATGCATTTAATATGACATCATAACTCAAAGATGATGCATTTAATGCGACACCCTATCATCACTAGAAATATATGGTGTCACTTCCGAATGGGTCACCATTTATCTACTTTGGTGTCACTTCCAAATACGTCACCAATTGGTACCCTCTATGGTGTTAGTGGAGAAGGTGACGCTATGTTGTAGTGACACCCTATGTTTATGGTGACTCGTTATAAATGTCACCATATATCTTTTTCCTTGTAGTGCTTGTTGAGGTAGTCTATTTAACTTACCCCTAAAAATTATAGAGCTTCACAATTCTAAAACTAATCCACCTTCTTACCACTCTCATCCCATTCCTAAAAGCCTTCCTACAAAATCTTATAATTTTTGCCAATCATCCTCCCCAAATAATGACATATTCCATTTCTTTTCATTCTTTGTTTTCCATTAGATGTTAGAAGATATCTCACAATGGTCTCTCAACTATGAAAAGTCTTTATGCCACTAGATATTTTACAATAATGAAATCTCGACTATGTACTTTTAGTTCAATTGAAAAAATGTTTTCCCAATTGAAAGATTGGCAACCTAGGGTCGGTGTATCCTCTTGCTTTAGTGCCACAAGCTAGGATTGGATAAGCTTATATGCCTTGGAATGAGTGCCTTTGAAGATTATGTACAGGTAGGTACATGTTTGGCTCTAGATGCCTATGCATGTTTTAGGTATGCTATGTGGATTTGCATAAGCCTACTTAGGAATGCTTGCTTAGAGGTGCCTACACAAGTTTAAGGAGAGATGTGTTGATTAGTTTACCTAGTATGGTTAGCTTAGGGTTGTTGAGGTGGTGACTTCATCCCAATATAGAGTTCAGGAAAGAATAAAGTTTGAGGAGAAATGGCTTAACCCAATTTTCATTAAGATAGAACAACAATATCCACAATGTATATGATTAAGTAATAAAAGAAATAATTCTCTATAGCTAATAGCCTAAACTACATAAGCTAATTATGAGTAGAATATTCACATCCAAAATAAAAAATATACAACGCATCAATAGTTGACTACATTATCTCCTTAATATACGTCCTTAAGATGGTGTCCTTAGGAAGGAGGCTAATCTTGACTAGAAATGTATCAAGCCATTGATGAGATAATGGTTTAGCGAGATTGACCAACTAGCCATTATATAAAACATGAGAGACTTTGATGGCTCCACTTTGCACTTTTTCCCAAACAAAATGAAAATCTATGCCAATATGCTTCATGTGAGAGTGGAAAATTAGATTTGCTCATAAATATATAGCATAATATTGTCCAAATGAATTATTGATGTTGTACGTAATTAAATGCTCAATTCATGTAACAATTATTGTAGTCATGTAATCTCAACCTTTATAGAGGCAAATTCATGATATTTGGCTTTAGTAAAGAACAAGATAATGATCATTGTTTCTTTGAACTCCATGAGATAGAATTATAGCAAGAAACACCACATGTGCAATTGTGAAGGTGTGATCTTCAATCTTACTAGCCTAACTGGCATCAGAAAAACCAAGAAGTAATAATTTAATGGTACATTGAAGGAGATTTTCAATGAAGAAACAAACCATGATGTATAGTATATCGAAGGTAACAAAGTAATCATTTAATAGTAGGCCAATGTTATGTGGATGGACAATGCATGAATTGAGATAATTTGTTGATGACAAAGGCAATGTCTTGGTGCATAAGTGATAAGTATTGTACTAATAATGGAATGATAATCCAATGTATCCATGAGAGAGGTACTATCATGTAGACTTGACATATAACTGGAAGACATGGGCATGTGAATAGCTTTTTCATTTAGAATGTTGTCTTTAATTTCTCTAATAGGTCATAAATATATTTAGGTTGCACCCTAACTCTTCTTTATTATGATGTGATCTTATTTGGCATGTTTTTTTTTATTTTTTTTATTTTTTTTTTAATCACCTTAGTCTACCTTGGTATCCTCAATTAATAAATTAATTGTCACATTTCCCCCAACTTAGTCAGTAGAGATCTCTTTAGGGCTTAGAGGGGTGCTATCTTTTAGAGGTACCTTCCCGATAAGTAACATGATCCCCGAACCTAGACTCAAGTTTTTCAAAGACATGCTTTTTCCAAAAATTATGGAATCACATTTTAGAGTTTTTCTTTCTTATTTTATTTTCCCTTTAAAATAAAAAATTAAAATAAGTGGCAACTCTAACTTTTTCTAAAATTAATTTTTCACAAATAAAAAGCGAGTCTCGCCGATCGAGTGGGGACGTGCGTGAAAAATGCGGGTCCACAATACCTATACGGGCCTAGGGTAAGTCTAGGTGGGCCTAACTAAGTCTAACTTAAAGTGCACCCAAGTGAAGCCTAATCTAAACTCGAAGGGTAGCTAAGGTCATAATGAGGAGTCAGATAAACCTCTCAACCAAAGTCTCCAAGGTGGCTTAGAAAAGATAAGTTACATGAGTAATAATAGGCCATTAGGGAATTGTTGTAAAGTACCGAACGAAAACCTAATAGGACATGTGCTAGGAGGACAAAATGGAGGGCCTACACTTTATTTTCAGTAAAAACTTTAAAACTCATTAAACTATAAAAATAGGTATATGCTCTCAAGAGGATAGTATGTAGAATAAAAAGAAAAGAGAAGAAAGAAATAAGATTTTAGGCTTTTAGATGCGACTCTTATGTTATACATTGTAGGACATAAACGTTACTTTAATTGAAAGTGAAAATTTTGGGTTTTTGGATATGACTTTTGTGTCACTTTATAATTAGTCGGTTTTATGCATAAGAAATGTAGGTATACATGAATCTTGGGATGTTTAACGTTTATAAATCATGTTTAATTTAAATGTGAATTTACTCTTTTATTTTAGTTTTGGTGAGTTTAATGTGTTGAATGCACTATTTTTTTATGAACATTTGGTGTACGAATATTATTAGACAATACAATGTATTATAGGTTTATCTATAAGCATTAAAAAAAATATAAGTTAAATGTAATATGATTATTATATTTATGGATAAAATATACACAATTTAATCTTACATATTAATCCATAAACATTACAAAAATATATAGGTTGATAAGCCAATATCAACCATATCTTTTATGATTATTTACAATTATATGATACCATGACTAAAAAATAATGCATTTAATGTGACACCATATATATATCTTGTACAACTTAATAGCAAAATAAGTATTACTAGAAATATACGGTGTCACTTCTAAATACTTTACCACTGATATTCTTATGGTATCACTTCCAAATGCATCATAATTTATTTATTGTGTTACCACATTTAAATACGTTAACAATCCGTACTCTCTATGGATAAGTTGATGTTATGTTATAACAATATTATATGTTTATGGTGATTCATTTTAAAAGTCACATACATCTCTTCTTTTTGTAGTGTTTTTCCACCTCTATCTTATCGAAGCAAGAGAAAGTTGATTTAGATAATAAAAATACAAAATTCCTAGTCGTTTTCCCCAATAATGCATCCTAGTGGCATCTTCCTTGCTATTTCACTTTTCCACTAAAGACAAAATACCAACTTTTTGTGATTGGATGTTGCCTTTTAATCCATGTAATATAGTAAATCATTAAAAACATTTGTTCCTTAATTTTTGGAGGGATAATAGCTAAAAGCACTCCCTTACTATTCTTTTATGCTATTTTTTTCCCTCCCCTCCCATTAATCATTACTAATTTTTCATTATTTATATTTTTTTAATCAAAACATGATATTTGTAAATTAAGGTTGTAGGTTTTTTGTTTCCCGGATAAAAAAATATGATGAGGACAAATCAATTATAGATATAATCTCATAGGGAGTTGGGGCTTTGATAATTTAGTTTTCCATCTTAAACAAATGAACTATTGTTGAAATTGAAAAGAAGCTAGCTAACTTAAAGTAAAACTTGAAAAATAATCGAATGATCTGGACAATAAACAAAAGCAAACTAAGTATCCTAAATAATTATGCTTCTAAATTTAGATCTTAACTGAAATAAGATCTTAATTTTTAAAAAATATTCACATTTGATTTCAAAAAGTGAAAACCCTAACTCATATCAAGATCTAGCTAAATCAATTACCATTGAATCAAACCCTCTAGATATCTATTCAATGAGCCTAATAAGGATAAACATCCTTATCCTAGAAGACTTGGAGAAAATTTTTATTCATAAATAAATAATCGAATTAGTCACCATTGATTTAAACCTGTAAATATTCAATGAGTCCAATAACTTCAAATATGCCTTATCTTATTATATGTGTACAAAACTTTTAATCTTTGAAGAAGTTTGAAAAATCTAAATCTTATAATCTGGAAAAATAATACAACCTAATAATTCAATCGTCATTAATATCCTCTCTCAAGATGCAATATTTTCTCTATACGAAGAGAAATTCAACCATGAATCACAGTGGAAGATGTCTTCTCATAAGCCATAATTGCTTGAGAAGAACATAAATATAAAGAAAATATTGAAAATTTCATTAAAACAATACATAAAATTCAAAATATAGTTATAGGGGGGAAACAAAAGTTTATTTAAAAATTTGAAATTTTATTTTTTTATTTTTTATATTTTTAAAATAATTTTTATATGTATTATTTTATTTTTTTTTATAATTTTATAATTATATTTTAAAATAACTCCAAAATAATTAGAAGATGTGTTTTAAAATACAATTTTAAATATAAGTAAAATGTTGACAGCTGGCTAGGTGCTTTAATAAAATATGTCATCGCGTGCTCCATCTTCCCCCGTTCACAACATGAGGGGCCAGATGATCGAGCTAGGTGAAAGTGCTTGTAAAGTTGGAGATTTATTATTATTATTATTTTCTTTATCTCTGTTCATGATATTATCAACTCATAAACATCTTCACGTTGAAACCTTGACACCATTTTAAGCTTTTTGTTATAATATCAACAAAATGTACTGGCCATTGAAAGCTCATGATATTAATCTTTTTAACTTATATAAGATCATGTCCTTCAAGTGTGGAACTGCCACATTTTATCCCTGAATTTTCAAAGTCCCTCCCAATTAACTATTCTTCTTCTGATATTTTTCCTCCTCCTGTCTCATTAATTTTTAATCATTTTTTATAATTTATCTTTCTTTTAATCACTGTACTTTTCTCGCTTATAAAACGACAAAAAGAGGCTATCATATTCCCCATTTACTAACCTTTCGGGACTGCAAAATCCTACTAAATCAAACCAAGCTTGATTGAAGATGATTTGATTTAGTTTGGAAAACTGTAAATATAATAGATAAGATCGATTTTTAAAATTCTCAAATCAAACTGTGGGATCGTATAATCAATCTTGATTGATTTACATCCTTTTTTTTTTTTTAACTTCCGTTTTACTTACCCCTTAATCATTGGTATTTGAATATGGTTAGAAAAATATTTTCCACAATATTTTACCCAACAAACGAAAGTGATATCTATGAAATGTGATTCCACAAATCACTATTTTAAGTCTTCTTAAAATGATTTTTAAACTTTGTACAACATCTTATTTTCGCAAAGAAAGATTATAATCTTTTCAAAATCATATTTCTCTAGGCATTCTTAATCCACACGTCTAAAGGTCATTTTCAATTATTAAATTAAATTTATAAATTGAAATAAATTTTTTAAAATCTGGAACTTCAGATAGTAAAGATATTTTGCAGCCAAATTCAACACAACCTTGCTAGAGCTGCAGCTCTTACATTTCCCCCTCCCGCTATGTACAGCTCCATACTCTCTGAATATGCAATATTTTCTCTACACAAAGAGAAATTCAATCTCCCATGTGTTTATGAGAATGACGAATCAAAATGGATATTTTGTTTTTAATTCTATTTCCTTTTGAATAAAATTAAATTTTAATAATTTTAATTCTTATGTTTGAATGCAAATGTTGAAATGATAATTTGTTTATATTTTAATATTAAATAAAAATGAAAATAAAATAAAATTGACAATAATATTTATACACATGAATTAAAATAATTTTTATTTTCATTTTTTTTAAAACTCACGTTATACATAGTTTGAAATATTTTTTTATTTTCATTTAAAAACAAATCCTTGAGAGTTTTTTATTTTTTGCTAAATAAAAAAACAAAACCTAATTGGATATGTGATTTAAAAGCAAAATTATTTTTAAAAAAATTATACCACTATTTTATTGTTGTTCTTAAAAACAATTTTTAAAACCAAAGTAAAATAGAAAACTGTTGTTTTTGTTTTTGTTTTTTTATTAGACAAAATGAATTTAAAATCAAGTGAGATTTTGTATTGAATTTATTAATAAATTTAATAATTTAAAACTAAAAAATATATATAATTACTATAAAAATAATACACATAGTTAATGTTTTAAATTATTTAATAAATCTTATAATTTTTAAGAATAATTTGAAATTCAAAAAATTGATTAATTAATTATAGATTAAATAAAATAATTAAGAATGTTATATTCATAATTGAGTAATAAATGTATGTATATAATGAAAATTTTGGTTCATTTATACTTTTTAAAAAATTATTTTTGTTTCTAACAAAACGGAATTAAATTTAGTTTACATAATATAAAGTGAATTTATAATTTGTCTTTTTTACAAAATCAAAATAAAAAATTATTTTTAAAAATAACCTATCTAAAATAGTGTTTAGTTTTTAAATTTTTGAAAAATAGTTTTAAAAATAATTTATACTAGATAATCAAAATACTTTTTAATTTGAATAAATTGAAATCTCACTAAGTGGATTTTATTTCCATTTAAATCACTTTTTATTTTATTCTTATCATTATTTATTACTTTATTCTTAAACAATATGTATGTCCCTACTCTCATTCCTCATCCAGGTGTTTGGTAAACTAGAATAAAGAATAAAAATAAATATTTTATTTATATTTTTAATTGTTTGGTAATTATATTTTTAGTATATGGATGAACTTAAAAATTTAAGATTTGAAATGATTATTTGGTTTAATCATTTATTATTTTTGTTATTATTATTATTTTATTTATTTTTAAATTTTCATTTTAAATAATTATTCAAAATTCCTATTTCCAAATTTAATTTTCAATTTCCAAATTCCAATTTTCACATTTATTTATTTAATCATTATTATTTTTGTTATTATTATTATTTTATTTATTTATTTATTTTTAAAATTCCATTTTTAAATAATTCTTCAAAATTCCAATTTTCAAATTTAATTTCCAATTTTCACATTTATTTATTTAATCATTATTATTTTTGTTATTATTATTATTTTATTTATTTATTTATTTTTAAAAGTCCATCTTTAAATAATTCTTCAAAATTCCAATTTTCAAATTTAATTTCCAATTTTCACATTTATTTATTTAATCATTATTATTATTATTTTATTTATTTATTTATTTTAAATTCTATCTTTAAATAATTCTTCAAAATTCCGATTTCCAATTTCCAAAACTCCAATTTTCACATTTGTTTATTATTATTTTATTTATTTTTAAAAAATTTCACCTTCAAATAATTTCTAAGATTCCAATTTTCATAATTTAATTTTCATAATCCCAATTCTCAAATAATTTTTAAAATTCTAATTTCTTTTAAATTTAATTTCCAAAATTCCAATTCCTTAATTTAATTTTCAAAACTCTAATTCTCAAATAATTCCAATTTCTTTCAAATATAATTTCCAAAATTCAAAATTTTAAATTTAATTCCTAATACTCCAATTTTCAAATAATTTTTTAGACTCTAATTTTCAAGTAAATTTCAAAAATCTAGTTTTCTCTTGAACAGTTTTAATTTCACTCCGGTTTTTAAATAATCTTCTATTTCTCTTTATTTTACATAAGCCAGAATGAACTTTTCATAATTCTAAAACAATAGAATTTGTGAGATTAACTCATGCAAGATCAATTGGGTTTTGGTGGGACTCAATTTTATTTATTTATTTATTTTAAATTCTATCTTTAAATAATTCTATAAAATTCTGATTTCCAAATTTAATTTCCAATTTCCCAAACTCCAATTTTCACATTTGTTTATTATTATTTTATTTATTTGTAAAAAATTCCATCTTCAAATAATTTCTAAGATTTCAATTTTCATAATTTAATTTTCATGGTCCCAATTCTCAAATAATTTTTAAAATTCTAATTTCTTTTAAATTTAATTTCCAAAATTCCAATTCCTTAATTTAATTTTCAAAACTCTAATTGTCAAATAATTCCAATTTCTTTCAAATATAATTTCCAAAATTCAAATTTTTAAATTTAATTTCCAATACTCCAATTTTCAAATAAATTTCAAAATCCAGCTTTCTCTTGAACAGTTTTAATTCCATTCCGGTTTTCAAATAATCTTCTATTTCTCTTGATTTTACATAAGCCTGAACTTTTCATAATTCTAAAACAATGGAATTTGTGAGATTAACTCATGCAAGATCAATTGGGTTTTGGTGGGACCCAATTTTATTTATTTATTTATTTTAAATTCTATCTTTAAATAATTCTTTAAAATTCCGATTTCCAAATTTAATTTCCAATTTCTCAAAACTCCAATTTTCACATTTGTTTATTATTATTTTATTTATTTAAAAAAAATTCCATTTTCAAATAATTTCTAAGATTCCAACTTTCATAATTTAATTTTCATAATCCCAATTCTCAAATAATTTTTAAAATTCTAATTTCTTTTAAATTTAATTTCCAAAATTCCAATTCTTTAATTTAATTTTCAAAACTCTAATTCTCAAATAATTCCAATTTCTTTCAAATATAATTTCCAAAATTCAAATTCTTAAATTTAATTCCTAATACTCCAATTTTCAAATAATTTTTGAGACTCCAATTTTCAAATAAATTTCAAAAATCCAGCTTTCTCTCGAACAGTTTTAATTCCCCTCCAGTTTTCAAATAATCTTCTATTTCTCTTGATTTTACGTAAACCAGAATGAACTTTTCATAATTCTAAAACAATGGAATTTGTGAGATTAACTCATGCAAGATCAATTGGGTTTTGGTGGGACAAAATATACGTGATTTTCTCATTGATTGATTAATTGCTGTGCTTGATTGGTTTGTCTCATTCTATGACATGCATGCGATTATTCTATATTTGTGCACTAACCTTGTCTCTTATGATAGCGCTCAACTTATGATTAAGATACGCCTCGTACTCGATTGCGTTTATTGATATATTTGTTATCATGCATGTCTTGCTTTTACACATTTGATCACTGTTTGGTATCCCATCTTTAATCAATCAATTGTCATACTTGCTTCATCTTATTAGTAGAGACCCGTTTTTAGGGACTTAAAGGGGTGCTATGGTCCTTACCGTACCTTCCTGATGAGTAATGTGACCCTCAAGCCCAGATTTGGTTTTTCACAAACCACATTTTCCAATTAAGGAGTCACACTTAGGATTTTTCTTTCTTATTTTGTTTACCCTTTAAAAATAAAACAAAAGTAAGTGGCGACTCTAAGTCATTTCCGAATTAATAAATCATTTTCAAATAAAAAGCAAGTTCGCCATTGAGTGGAAGCACATGAGTAGAAATGTGAAGTCCACAAATACTCTTAGACATAATTTAAAATAAATTTTTATTTTCATTTAAAAATAAAATAAATTTTGAGAGTTTTTTTTGTTACTAAATAATAAGACTAAAAAAAAAAAATAGTATTATTATGATATGAAGAGACATCAAAACTTGATGAATGAAATTGAAGTGTAAAATAGTAATTTTAGGTTATTTTATATTTTCTTATAAAATGAATAAATCAAAATACTATGTACTTGCGATATATTGAAATCTTACTTATAAGTAGAATTTAATTTTTATCAGAATCATTTTTTATTCTACTCATATATTCATAAAATTTATCCAATTAAACATGCCAATGAGGGGTGAGGGGGGGGAGGGGAAGGGGAATTATCTGTTCAAATAATTTTTTTATTTTAGAATTATGTCTACCAGTGTAACAAACCCTAAAAATATCATTTAATATTTAAAAAATATTTGATAGAGTAATAATTTTTTTTTTATTATTGAAAAATGATTAAATATAATTTTAAAAATTGAGGTAGGTGTAGTGGCTGTAAAGTTGAAGATTATTATTATTATTATTATTATTATTATAAATATGTGTACGTTGAATATCATGACACCATTTTAACCTTTTTATTATAATATTAGAAAAACATACCGGCCATAGAAAGTGTGATAGAGGGAAAGGATAAGGTCGATGAGTCAGCTCAAGATATTAATCTTTTTAACTTATACAAGGTCATGTCCAAGTGTGGAATTGCCACATTTTATCCCTGAATTCTAAAAGGGAATATGGGTTAAAAGTCCCTTCCAAATTACTATTCTTTTTATGATATTTTTCCTCCTCTCTCATTACTCATTTTCAATTATTAAATTAATTTTATAATTTGAAATAATTTTTAAAAAATCTTGAACCCCTACCCCACATAATGAAGATATTTTGCAGTCAAATTCATTCAGACTTGCCAGAGCCGCAGCCTCTCTCTATATATGTCCTTGTGTGCCCATTATTAGCTCTATTCTCTCTCCGTCCACACCATTCAGAGGGCTGAAGTTACTGAGCTAGGCGCAGGTCTGGTATGTCCTACTCTCCATGCATTAGTACTTGTGAAATACAGGGGTTTTTTTTCCCCTCCTCCTCACGTATACACGTTTAAGTTATTTGGAGTACGTCGGTTTTGCAGTTTTTATTTATTTTTTATTTTTTGAAAATAAATTTAGCCTAAAAATGTGATTTTTTTTTTTTAAATTAAGAGTTTATTTATTAGTATTTTTATTTAAAGTATTTTTAATCAAATTGTTTCTTTTTTGGATATTTTTTAATAATTAAATATAGTTTTAAAAACACTTGGAGAGAAAACATTTCTATTAAAAATATTTTGAGTAGAAATACTGTCCAACACACTTTTAGAGTTTGTTTGATAGTGATTTTAGAAAGTACTTTTAATTTAAAATATATTTTTGAAAAAAATATTAAGTGTTTGCCAAAATTTAGATTTTTTTTCTTAAATTTTTAAAAATAATTTATAGTATTTTTTTTAAAAGCACTTGATAGGTAATTCTCCTAAAGACATTTTATGAGAAAACACTTTCACTAAAAATATATCACATAAAAATACTTTTATATATAAAAATATAATGTTTTAAAAAAATATTTTAATTTTTTTTTTGAATGATTGAAAATAAAACACTATACCTAAAAATTATTTTTGAAGTATAGAAAATAAATTAAAAATATTTAAAATTCTTAAATAAATTTTTATTTTATAAAACATTAAAATATTATTCTCAAAAATTGGTTTTCTAAACTCTTTTTGGGAATAATTTCCAAACATATTCAAAATAATTGATTCTGTCATTTTTTAGTCTTTTAAGACGTCTTGTGCGGCCTACCTTTGATTCTTTTTGATTCAAGGAATCTCTTTCCCTATAAACATCTTCTTTAATGTCATAAAATAGTTAAAACTCATCAAATATGTAATTTTTGGATGATTTGGTAACCATCAAATAGTTTTGAAATGCTAACCAGAGACAACATTCAATACCTTTGTGTTCTATCATGGTGTATCTTTGTCCCATGGCCTTTTGACTGTTAGAAGAACAAGAGGCAGAGCGAAGTCCCGAATGCAAACTTTGTCATTACATTGTTTCTCTATTCTCATCCTGTCTCTGAAATTTTAGCATCTTTAAATTAATTTTAAGCTTATGGCTGCAGAGCAAGTACGGCAGTTGAAGGTGTTGCCCCAAATATGATGCAATTTGGTCCCGCAACTATAGTCCCGAATAACAGCGGTGATGGTTTTCCCCGTATGACCCCAGCAATAATCCCAACTGTAGTGCCAACTACAATAGTTCGTGAAGTTCTTACTGAAAGCAACTATGAAAATTGGAGAACTTGTGTAAAATGGTATTTGGTGGGTCAAGATCTATGGGAAGTTTGCCAGACGAAAGACAACGTTCCTAATAAAGCACAAGATCCAGAAGCATTTTCAGTTTGGGAAAAGAAGAATGCCATGGCTTTACATGCTATTCAAATTTCATGCAGTGGGGAGATGCTTTCTCAGATTAGGAAGGAAAATTGTGCAAGTTACGTGTGGGACTTTTTGCAAAAACGGGCCAAACCAACCTTCTGTTTCGACCCAAAAGTCAGTGGCATAGATGAACGGTCACCTGCTGCCTCAGCCCCAACTGGTAAACTGCCTTCCCTCTTCCTCAACTTAAAAATAATAATTTCTCTATACATAATTAACCTTGACATTATGCATACAAACGCGATGCTTAGGGAGAAAACTTCTGGCAAGATTGGGTGGGGATTACGTGCTTTGGCGGACGAGGCTAGGTGTCGTTGTCACGCTTTTTATTTTTCAAATATTACATCTCTTTTATTTATTTTTCAAATATAGTTAAGAAAAAAATTCTGATAATATATGAAATATAGAAACATTTTAAAATTTGACTAATTAAATATAGAAATTAAAATAAAGATTAAATCTTCTTTTAATATTTAAAAAGTTTCTAAATCAAGCTTAATTTTGGAACATTCTCCCTTAAATTTGATTTCTTGATTTGTGATTCTAAGTGACTTCTTCAACCTTGTAAAATCTTCAGAAGTATTTGGACTTCCTCTATTTAAATTACCCACCAACTCTTTGCCCTAGAACCTCCTTCCATTTGGGCTTCATTTCCAGTAGCCCCCAGAGCCCAACACGCAGTATCCAGGCTCCCCCACCATTCATCCATTGAGAATATGCAACTGAGGCCATAGATGGGCCTGACCAGTTGTACCAGACAAACAATAGAGTAGATTCTTGGCTAGATTGTCAACTAATTTCTCGCTCTATAATGCTGAACAGATTGATAGCAATTAACAAGAAGAAAACTGCCTGCAGGGAACGTTGACTTCTCTCAGTAGCAGGGCTTAATCAAGGCATTGAACCGTGGTAGGTGGAACGATATCGAATCCTTCTTTAATAAAAATCCGGATGCAGTGAGCGCAAAAATTTCACCAACAGACGAGACCGCGCTTCATATCGCTGCTGGTGCTGGACATGTAAAGGTTGTAGAGGAGTTGGTGAAAAAACTGAGTCCAGAGGACTTAAAACAAAAAGAGAATAATGGAGGGTGCACGCCACTTGCTTTGGCTGCAATGAATGGATTTAAAGAAATAGCGCAGTGCATGATTGAAAAGAGCACGGAATTGACCAGTATTTTAGATAAGAATGGAAGCCTCCCAGTTGTGCGTGCTTGTAACCGAGGCAGAAAAGAAGTGACTCGTCTTCTCTACAATTACACTCCACCAAAGGAGCTAGGTCCAAAAAAAGGCGAAGGCAAAAATGGTGCAACGCTTCTTAGTTATTGTATTGTTACCAAATTCTTAGGTAGGAGAGAATGAAATATTCCAACCATTTTTGAGATGAGAAATCTATCTTTACCCTACATAATTCTCATACCCTCCAATTCAACAGATATTGCTTTGCATATCCTCGAGAAGCACCCAAGTTTGGCTGTTACTTTGGATTGGAATGGCGTTTCCCCCTTGTATAAATTGGGTCAAAAGCCTTCTTTGTTCAAGAGTGGAGGTCAGCTCTGGTTTTGGCAGCGTTGGATATACTCATGTGAGTACATCTTTAACTTTATTTTCTTGAAAAAGATATAGATGGATACAAGTACTATTGTTATTCTCTCAATAGAATTTCGCCAATAAAATTTTTGGAGGAGTGGAAAGCAAATTAAAAAGGTACATTCTTCAAAACATAAACCAATTTTTTTTTTTTTTAAAACAAGATATATATCATTTTCCCTTTACGTATTAAATTTTGAATTATTCACCCTAGTTTATGTTGGAGTATAGGGTTGAAAAAATATATCAGCAATTATATAAAGGAAGAAAAATAATTGAATAGAATTAAAAATTTATATATTTTTCCCTCACTCTTGTTCAAATATTACAAAATATTTTATTTATAAATACTAACACTTAACAAAATAAAATAAAGACTCCTAGAAAGTTCTAATAATAAAATATAGAAGTCTTCTAATATTCAAGTACTTAAATATAAACACTAAACCAACCAGTCAAAATAAAATATATATTTTATTTAGAAACTTCTTACATCAAGTTAATTTAAGTTACCAACATTTTAAATGACTCCATCACCATGGTGTGAGAAAGATCTTTGTTCATTAGTTTGATTTTCGGGACATGCATGGTAAATTGTACTGACTTGCTCATCTTTCATGTAAGGCATATCTGTAAACGTAGATCGTGCCTCAGATTGGATTCAAATAAATGTTGTTGACGACATTGCACAAGGACGAGATGATAGGAATAATACTAAAAAAGGTATGTCACTACTACAAATTGATAATTTTAAAGTTGTATTTGTGATCTCACCTTCGTAATGGTGTATCATGAAACTATAAATTATGTTCCACATGCTAATTTAGTATCATGAAACTAAGCTGAATAGTTTTTGAAGGTTACTTCAAGAATTTTCAAGAGTCCCTTCACAAAGATGTTTAAAAAGTCTCTGATTCTTGAAGGTATAAATTTTTGTGGATAGAGTTAATGTTTATTAATAATTTCATGGATAAGGTCCCTGAATTATCATGTTATGTAACATTAGCCATCTTTATAAATTCATTGCTAGGCGAGATCTCAGGATAAAGTGAATAAGCATATTTTAAAAATTGCTTAAGTTAATTGTTGACCCAAGCCTACTCTTTTGGATGTTGTGTATAGATAAACAATTGGACCCTCTATAAAAGGAGCAAAGGGTGAATCATATTGATCAATCAAGCCCAACCAATAGCAGGCACCCATGCATAGACCTATATCAGTCAGTCTTCCAATTTAAATCTCAATTCTTGTGGTGAAACATGACTTTAGATGGTTACAGGTCCCTTTATAAGGAAATGTTCCCCTCTCAATTCATTAAAGAGGGTTCAATGCATATAGACTGTATATCTTGTTGCGATTGACAAGCTTTCAATCCAACACCAAACCAAGGCCTTAAACTTATTTTAAAAACCTAAGTAGTAGGCCCAAGCCCAACATTGAGGTATATCAAGTCTGCATAGGACTTTTAGAACTCCGATTTGAACTTAGGCAAATGTGGTAGCGCTAAGGTCTCACACCCTATGAAGTGGAGACGTCATGGAGGATACAATATTTGGAGGAGCCCCTCTAAAAAATTGAAGGAGGAGGTGTGTCTTAACAGCATCCTTGCAAGAGTCACCCATATTGGCTCCTACCTTTCTTATGCATGAGGAAAAACACCACCCTTCTTAAAAACACCTTTCCATTTGGAGGTGATAGGTGCACTCCCCTTTGCATCTATGATGGTGGGCGTTCATTATAAGGGGTACTGCGCTATACCAAGGTGCATTCGTGTAGAGCAAATTTGTGGTGACACAAGGCACTAAAAACCTTGTGAATAGAGACAACGATTTAGCGTAAGTGGCTTTACTAAGGTTTCACTTAAATTATAATAAACTAGCATAAAGGATTATTAAGAAATTTTTATTATGTATATCAAGCCCCTAATATTTCTAATTTTTATTGCAGGACTAGGTCAATTAATGCATGGGCTGGTTTCATATCCACAAAAACTTCCTGGTATGATACAATTGTTCAATTAAATGTTTATTTGGGTTTCTTGCTCTTGATCACTCAATCTTATTCAATCTTAATTAAGTCTATTTGGATTAATGACCCAGGAATCAAGAACATACACGATCAAAAGTTGAGGCATGCTCAAGCCATCAAACTTCTTGGGAGCATTTGTATTGAACTACAAAATATGAAAGTTGATGCCCTTCGTTTTCAAGTGCACCAAGCAGTCTTCCAGGCTGTTAAGCGAGGGAATGTTGAGTTTGTCACTGAGATGATTAAATCTATTCCTGAGTTAGCGTGGAGCCGTGATATTAATGGAAGAAACATATTTTTTGTTGCAATTTTGAACCGTCAGGAAAAGATTTTCAACCTTTTACATGGGCTTACTGACGCACAGAAGATTAAAGTGATATCTCCTTTGGATAGGTTTGGAAATAACATGCTACATTTGGTTGCGATATTAGCACCATCGGAACAGCTTGATGCCATTTCAGGTGCTGCTCTGCAGATGCAAAGAGAACTACAATGGTTTAAGGTCAGCTTCTTTTCACCTACACCTCTCATAACGTAATACATATTTTCTCTATCTATACATTCTATTTGAAACACTAAGATCCCATCTGTGGTCTCCACATTCCCTTTTAGGAACTACTCTAAAACTTACCCCTTAATATGGCAAGTTCCATGTAAGCCTTAGTCCCTACTTCCTATAAATTTTCGAGAACTCTTTCTATTATTAGTGTGCTTTGGGTGTAACAGAAAGAAAATAAAGAAAAGAAAGAAAGATTTCGCCTTTTTATTTTTCTCATTGATATTTAATCGGTTGGTTTCTACAAATATTAATGTTAGTAGCCTACAATTATTTTCCCAATAAGATAAGGTGAATATCTAAACTTATGTCTTTATACCTCCAACCCCCTACCCTTTTTTTTTTCCTGGAATTTAGACAACCTATCAAGTATTCACCTACATCTTAGTAGCATGCTTTTCAAATTTTTCATGATGTTACCATAGGAGGTGGAAAGCATTGTGCCACCACTATTCAAGGACCTTATAAACTCAGATGGAAAAAAGGCCATTGAGGTGTTCTCTCAGCAGCATGCGGACTTGGTAAAAGATGGGGAGAAATGGATGAAGGAGATAGCAACATCTAGTTCATTTGTAGCTGCTCTCATTGTTACCATCATGTTTGCAGCAGCCTTCACTATTCCTGGGGGTAACAATGACAAAGGCGCTCCCATATTCTTGGACGATACCTTTTTCATAGTTTTTATAATATCAGATTCAATCTCACTCTTTTCTGCTACTACTTCCGTGTTGATGTTCCTGGGAATCCTGACATCAGTATATGCAGAAAACAAATTCCTCACGCGGTTGCCCACAAAGCTAATAATAGGCCTTTCCGCCCTTTTCATCTCTATTGCAGCCATGATGATAGCCTTCTGTGCTGCCCTCGCTATTTTGCTAAAGCAAAGCTCAACCAAAGTGGTTATGATCCCGATTATTTTACTTGCCTGTGTTCCGGTGACCCTATTCGCATTATTGCAATTTCCCCTTCTTGTTAATATTTCCATTTCCACATATGGGCCAGGCATCTTCGATAGGAATGTACAACGTTTGTACTAGCTAGCTGTGTCCCTTCAATGTGTTATAACATAACGCATGTCCTTTATTAGTCTGTTCAATAATATGTTTTATTTTAAGGTGCATGTAAGAAACACACCAGTTCTATTGATGCCTATATGATTCTATATTACCTCGATTTTATGCTTTGTCATATATTTTGTAATGTTGAGGTTTGGTGTGAAATTATGTGATTAAAACTTTTAGTTATAAAATTTATGGAGTTTTGTACAAATTCTTATCAATTTTTGAAGTTACTCTGCAAGTGCTCTTATTGTGTCTAGATTGGACACATAGAAGCTAAAGAAAACTAGATGGACTTTTGACTTTTCTCAACTTGCAGCAATTCACCCTACCCACCTGAAAAGTGACAGTACGCACCACCAAATCAACCCTCCGGACAGACGGTGAACCATTAACAAGTCCTATGGAGAAACTAATACAATTTTAATTTAGCAAACACGCTAGCTGCTAGCAATAGTCATCATTATTGTCTTATATGTTGTCAGCATAGCTTCGGGCTTGCTTGAAGCGGGAAAGGCTGCCACAGTTTTACTGTGCACTTTTCTAATCTTCCAATATGTAATTTTTAGAAGCTAGTAATAAGTTGCTAATCACCTAGATTCTAGTGACATCAATGCATTGCCAATAATCTATGGCCCAAAAACATAGAACACCAAACTCACATATGACATTGTCCAAGGTATTCATGAAATCAAACCATCATGAAGATTATCAATCCTTTTGGTTTCTAGAAAGTAGTAAGAAAAAAATAATTGAGAAAATGATTTTTTTATTTTTGGTTTTATTATAGAAATTAATAAAGAAAATTAAATATAATTAAAATGAGTTGAAAATTTATGTATTTTAAAATTATTTAATCTTTATATAATGGAGAAAAATAAGTGGAATAAGTTTAAAGAAGTATATAAAAATAATTTATTAATTTTAAATATATTTTTTATTTTTCTTTAATTCTTTTCTTGTACTCTTTCTTATACTTTTTCTTATATTTTTCTCTCAAAATTCTCAGGAATCAAATATAGTTTAGTATTTCGATAGAAGAAAAACCAAATCTAGTATTATTCAAGGAATGGCCGTGTCAATTTTTTCTTAAAGAAAAAGACAAACAACAAGTGACAATGTTTGAGATGATTTGGCTAAATCATGTGCACCGATGGTGGACGAAAGAAATCAATCCATCATACTAAGAGCCCATTTGACAGTGATTTTAAAAAATGTTTTTAATTTTTTTTATCATTTAAATATTAAAAATACTATAAATATTTTCTAAAATCATTCCCAAATGGACTCCAAATAAAATATTAAGTGGAAACAAAATATTGTTCAAAAAACCACAGTCATAGATATTGCAGAGACGATTATTCAAATACAAATATAAAGTAAAATTTATACTTCACGTTAGATTCAAGTAGGAACATCTTATAGTAGAATACAACTTTTGGTTGAGCGCAAAACACAAAAAAAAAAAAAAAAAAAAAAAGGAAAAAGAAAAAAAAAATCTTGAAAAATTTAGGTCCCTTGCCACCTGGTAAATTCAATGTAACAAAATGGATAGTAGATGAAAAGTCTTCCCCAATTTTGATGTCAACCTCACAAAATATAAATAAGATGAAAAACACTTTAAATTTACCTTTATATTTTGTAAAAACATAAGTGTGAAATTATGTTTGTAAAAACACTCAAATAAATTTACCTTTATTTGAGTTTATTTATATTATCAAAATATAAATAATATAAAAACACTTTTTTTTATATTACCTCGATTTTATGCTTTGTCATATATTTTGTAATGTTGAGGTTTGGTGTGAAATTATGTGATTAAAACTTTTAGTTATAAAATTTATGGAGTTTTGTACAAATTCTTATTGTGTCTAGATTGGACACATAGAAGCTAAAGAAAACCAGATGGACTTTTGACTTTTCTCAACTTGCAGCAATTCACCCTACCCACCTGAAAAGTGACAGAACGCACCACCAAATCAACCCTCCGGACAGACGGTGAACCATTAACAAGTCCTATGGAGAAACTAATACAATTTTAATTTAGCAAACATGCTAGCTGCTAGCAATAGTCATTATTATTGTCTTATATGTTGTCAGCATAGCTTCGGGCTTGCTTGAAGCGGGAAAGGCTGCCACAGTTTTACTGTGCACTTTTCTAATCTTCCAATATGTAATTTTTAGAAGCTAGTAATAAGTTGCTAATCACCTAGATTCTAGTGACATCAATGCATTGCCAATAATCTATGGCCCAAAAACATAGAACACCAAACTCACATATGACATTGTCCAAGGTATTCATGAAATCAAACCATCATGAAGATCATCAATCCTTTTGGTTTCTAGAAAGTAGTAAGAAAAGAAAAAAAAAATTGAGAAAATGATTTTTTTATTTTTGGTTTTATTATAGAAATTAATAAAGAAAATTAAATATAATTAAAATGAGTTGCAAATTTCTGTATTTTAAAATTATTCAATTTTTATATAATGAAGAAAAATAAGTAAAATAAATTTAAAGAAGTATATAAAAATAATTTTTAATTAACTTTAAATATATATATATATATAATATATATATATATATATATTATTTTTTTTTTTTTTTTCTTGTACTTTTTCTTTCTATTTTTTTTCTCATATTTTTCTCTTAAATTTCTTGGGAATCAAACTGTAGACCCCCTTTCAAGAGCCGGGGACTTTAGGTTTTTTTAATAATAACATTGGAAGAGTGCCTTCTTATCACTAGCAGTTGGCAGCACCCTAGGCAAGTGGGAGGACCCCTTCCCGACAGAGGAGACGAGCTGCATAGAGGGGCAGAGACTCCGGCCGTGCGAGTGGTCAGAGACCCCATCCTTGCTGACGAGGGGAGCAGTGGAGCCGAGGATGGCTTGCTAAAGAAGACACCAACAGAGGAAGGAGAAGGGAGAGGAAAAAGAGGAGAAACGAGGGCTAGGCTGAGAGAGATAACCGGGAGAGAAGGAAGCCAGACGGAGGGGGGATTCGTTGGCTGGAGTGAGGGAGAAAGGTAGCAAGACTAAAAGAAAGCGAGTTGTAGGCAGCTGGAAGGAGAAGAAAAAGGTATGGCTGCCATGAATGCTTTGTTCTTCTCCGTTGGAATATAATCTTTTTTTTCTTTTCTTTTCTTGATATTTTCTGTGAATTGCCTGACTTAGTGCTTAGTTTTATGATTCATGTTTGGCTGCTATCTTCTTCATTTTCTTTGGAATGATTCGAGAGTGACACAGCTCTGCTTTTAGTTTCACTATGCATCATGTGGGAAATCTTGTTTTGTTGTTGTTTTCAATTCCATGGGATATTTATTTGATTTCATTCACCTTCATCTGAGCTCCTGGATTGATACATGAAATGAGGTTTTGTGGGGGTTCATTTGTTTCCCATTATTTCGTGCTCTGCTTGTTGTCCTCCCCTGTTCTTGGTGCTCTGCCATGGTGAGTATCAGATTTCTCATCTCTACCTAAAAGAGTAAAGCATTGTCGAAGGAAATCTGGTTTGGGGTGCTTCTGAAGGAGCTCAACATCAGAGTATCTGGTAGATATCTGGACAAGGAAAACAGATGGGATTGCTCAGACCGTTTAAGTTGATGAATTTGTTGAAGTTGCAGATTCTACCTTGTGTGGATCAGTAGCAGTATTTGGGTGTCCCTGAATGCAATCTGTTCATTAGCTGCTAGTTGACTTGCCTCTAGTCCATTGTCCATCCTTTGGATTGCTGATTAAGGAGTTTGTGATCCATGGACCGGAGTGCTCCTGGAAAAAATGAATTCATGAGATGAGCAGCCCTAGGTGTGTATCAGAAACTTCCAGGTTGATGATGGCTGTAGACTCGTTCATTGTGCAAATCATGTGTATATATTGATCCTTATGGCTCCCGATATGTCAAATATATTGACCTTTCCAGGCTAAGGTTTGTTCACCCAGATCTTCTAGAGAGAATTTGCACAGAATAAAGCAAGCAAAGTTGTTCTCGCCGGCGGCGGCGAAACGCCTCCGCCACGAGCAGAACGCTCATAGCAACCATGGTTGGCAGAAGGTCACCTACGCCAGGCGTAATCGGAAGTAGCAGTCCAAGAACTTAGATTCCGTTGGGAATTCTGAGAAGGTTCGTGTCAATGGAACGCTCACCACCGAGGACAAGCCTAACGTGTTCCGATCACTCGAGCAGCAGGCGGATGAGCAGCGTCTGCGGGTCCTGGAAGCTCGCATGGTGGCTGCTGCTGCTGCTGTCGATGATCATCAAGTCGGATCGAAGCCCAAACACAGGTCCCCTAGGTTCGTTCTCTCAGCAGTGCTGACGTCCACCGCTCCGAGTTCGACTTTGATTCTAGGAATCTCTCCTAGTCCATGCCCTTCTGCGAGTTCTTGGTTCAGAGGCGGGCCAATGATCTGCTGATGCTCAGTTTCTCGGAGCTCGGATCGGTGACTAAAGGATTTAGTAGAGCTCTGACGATAGGAGAGGGAGTATTCGGGTGCGTGTACAGAGGTGTGGTGAGGGTTCATGCTGATGAAGCTCCCGATTCAAAGATGGATGTGGCTGTAAAGCAGCTGAAATGGGTTCCTTGGGCTGAATGATATCAGCCTGAAGCTTGGTCCAAGGTTCGATAAAATGGGGTTCGGAGCTGCGAAAGAGGTTGGGTTTTATCCAGATGTCGGCGACGTTGCTCTTGGTGGCGACGGCACTGGCAGCGGCGGTGGTCCGACGTCGTCTTCTATATGCAACACGTAGCAGCTAAGCGATGAGGAAGGCGAATTCTCTTATGGAGACTGTTTTGCATGGACCCCCCTCCAGCCCATTTCCAAAGCCCGTTTGCCCCACTTACCTTCATGCATGCAGTCAGTGAGAGTGTCACTCATGCATATATATTTGCTTATTTGTGCAACCTCTCCATTCTCAATATCATAAATCCTCACCTTTTTAACTTTCAAATCTAATTGTCAAAATTTCATTTTCAAAGTTTAGTTTCCCAAAATCCTTTTCTAATTTTTAGAGTTCTATTTCATAATGTTCTTTTTTTAGCTCCCCAATTCCAAAGTCAATTTTCAATATTCCAAGATTTTAATCTAATTTCCGAAACTCCAATATCTTCCTAAATTAATTTTCAATTTCAAATATTCAACCATTCAATTTCATATGTTTAGATATTATGTTTGTCAATAATTATTTTTATGTCATATATATTTATTCATCTCATTTAAAAAAAAAAAAAAACTCCAATCATTAAAGTTTCCATTCTTCAAAAATCTGAATTCTAAATCTAATTTTCAAACCCCTAAAAATTCCGCTATTCTTTTTATCCCGTTTTGTCATCTTATATTAGTTTATTTATCCAAAATTCAATCCTTTAAAAGTTCCAATGTCATAATTTAATTTTCAATCCTAAAATTTTACTATTTGTCTAAATGTTATTTTCTTTAAATTGAATTAATATCCTATATTCATTTACTTATTTAAAGTCTAATCCCTCAAAGATCTAACTCCCTAACTTAATTTTTCAACTCTAAAAATCCCACAATTCGCTTAAATCTTATTTTCATTAGAATTACCCTCCCCTATTTACCTATTTATTTAAAGTCCAATTTTTCGAAAACTCTATGTCTTAATTCACTTTTCAATCCCAGAAATTTCATTATTCGTCTAGATTTTATTTTTGTTAATTTGGATTCTTGTTCCACATCTATTTATTTATATAAGATCCAATTCCTCAAAATTCCAATTCCTGAATTAAAACTTCAATCCAAAATTCTACTACTCATCTTCATTCGCCTAAGTATTATTCTCGTTAATTAGTATTATAATCCCATACCTACCTATTTATTCAAAGTCTAATCCTTTAAAAATCCAACGCCCTAATTCAAATTTTCAATTAGAAAAATTCCATTATTCTTTTTTTTTTTATTCGTTTAAACATTATTTTGTTAATAAGTATCATTATTCCATATTTGTTTTATTTATTTATTTCAATCATTAAAATTCAACTCTTCAAAACCGGATTTCCAAATTTAACCTTTAGACTCAAAATTTCCACCATTCACTCTTATTCATTCAAACATCATTTTTGTTATTGTTATCATAAATTTCACATTTACTTATTTCTTTCTTCTAAAAATTCCAATAATTAGAGTTCAATTATTCAAAGGTCCGACTTTCAAACTTAATTCTCAAAATCCCACTATTCACTATTCATCCGTCCAAATATCGTTTTGATTAATTAGTAACATTACTCATACTTACCATTTATTTCTCTTAAAAATTCAATCATTAAAATTCCGATTTCTAAATTTAGCTATTTGAAATTCCAATTGTCCCACCTCTGAATTTAATTTTAAGTTTCTCATGCTCCAATTCCCGTATTTATCCCACTACTTATTATTATCGTTATCATTATCATCTTATTCATTATTTCTATAAATTCTGTCTTCAAATGATTTCTAAGATTTCCAAATTTTTTACATCAACTTTCATAGTTTCTATGCTCAAATAACTTACAACTCTAATCCCTTTCAAAATTTAACTCCCGTAATCCCAATTTTCGTAACTTAATTATTCTTAAAAATCCCGAACTTTCAAATAATTCTTCAAAATCCCAATTCTCTTTCAAATTTAATTTCTAAAAGTTCTCATTCTTACATTTAATTCCTAAGAATCCAATTTTCAAATAATCTCTAAGATTCTGATTCTCAAATGAATTTCAAAAATCCAGTTTTCCTTCGAATAATTTCAATCCTTGTTTAGTGATGCATGTGATATGTTTTGTGCTCTATATTGTGCACTAACCCCTCTATTGATAGCGCACGGTGGCTCGTTGCCCAGGTATGTACCTATTTTCCCTCTAATCGTTGTCTATGCATGTCTCGATTCTTATGCGTGCATGATCATTTAGGATATTCATTGATTTACTCATCAATTGCCACGATTGCTTCATTTTATTAGTAGAGACCCGACTTTAGGGACTTAGAGGGGTGCTACGGTCTTTACCGTACCTTCCCGATAAGCAACCTGACCCCCGAACCCGATCCGGTTTTTCGCAGACCACCTTTTCCAAAATAAGGAGTCACACTTAGGGTTTTTCTTTCTTATTTTGTTTACCCTTTAAAAATAAAACAAAAATAAGTGGCGACTCTAAGTCATTTTTCTTAATCAATAAAAACCATAATTTTTCAAAACAAAAATCGAGCTCGCCATTGAGTGGGAAACGCATGAGCCGAAATGCGGGGTCCACACAAACATAGTTTAGTATTTCAATAGAAGAAAAACCATATTATTCAAGGGATAGCAGTGTCAATTTTTTTTTATAGAAAAAAAGCAAAAGAAAAGAAAAACAACATGTGACAATGTTTGAGATTATTTGGCTAAATCATGTGCACCGATGATGGATGAAAGGAATCAATCCATCATACTAAGAGTCCGTTTGATAGTGATTCTAGAAAATATTTTTAATTTTTTTAATATTTGAAATTTTTTATCATTTAAATATTAGAAATTCTAGAAATATTTTCTAAATTCACTTTTAAATGCACTCTAAATAAAATATTAAGTGGAAACAAAATATTATTAAAAAAAACCTCAGTGATAGATACTGCAGATACAGTTATTCAAATACAAATATAAAGTAAAATTTTTACTTCCACGTTAGATTCAAGTAGGAGCATCTTATAGCATAATACAACTTTTGGTTGAGCACAAAAAAAGGAAAAAAAAAAAAAGAAAAAAATTCTTGAAAAATTTAGGTCCCTTGCCACATGGTAAATTCAATGTAACAAAATGGATAGTAGATGAAAAGTTTTTCCCAATTTTGATGTCAACCTCACAAAATATAAATAAGATGAAAAACACTTTAAATTTACCTTTTCCCAATTTAATATAATTAGAGTCTGTCTGATTGTATTTTATTTGAAGTGCTTTTTTAGTAAAAATGTTTTTTAGAAAAATCACTCATTAAAGTGTTTTTTCAAGAAATACTACAAGTAATTTTTTTTTTAATTTTTACAAGTATTTTTTAAATTTTACCAAAGAGATGATTTTTCTTTAAAAACACTTTTTAAGTTAAAAAGGTTTTTTTTTTTACAAAAAATACTGTTCAATGAACTCTTGGCATCTTGGGAAAGGTGGATGTATGTTCCATAACTAATCTTACAAGCAACATCCATACATTGTTTTCCAACCCTATTGGCCACTTAATAAGAAACGTTGTTAGGTTAAGAGCCGTGAGTTCAATAGTTGGTTGGACCATAGTTCAACCATTATATTAAATTAGACATTATAAAAATCTTGTTTAGAGTTTACAAAAACTCCTGCCTACTGGGAAAGTACAATATCAATTAAGCATTTTCTACCAATCACGTCCAAGCATGTCATTTTATTGAATTAAAAACACTTCCATACTTGATATGAGGTTTGAAGAAAAAAAAAATTGATGATCTCGAAAAGTTCTCTCACAATGCTCTAGACAATCATGCCATGATAGTGAAAGACTACAAGAGCCAATCACATGTATTCACAATTGAGAAGCCGCCCACTAGATGCAATAGAGAAAGGGAGATAACACTTTGAAAATGAGAATGCCTTATATCACTCGTTCTCTACAAATAGGTGAGGATAAGAGTAACTTAGCTATTTATAATTTCAATTAGGTAGAGCCTGGAAAACCAAAATTCCAGTAGGAAATACCAGAGGAAGGTGAATGGGTGATTTAAAAATTTTCAATAAGGATTTTATATATCATACCCAATTCTTTTACCTTGCGAGATGTTAGCTTGACTTGTCAAGACATACCGGCACGGCTCAAAGAAAACCAACGTTCCTTAGGAAAGGTAAATGCTAATTCTGATTTATACCACAACGCTCCTGAGAAAGATCAGAAGTTCTAGAGGAAAATTCAGACAAGCGGAAATAGAAGGATGAGTGGTTTCCTCATCGTCTTGAGGTATTTTAGACAGAATGTTCTACCTCCTGATACAGTGATTTCAGCTGGTCTGTTCACTCCCCATGTACTACTATTGGAGGGGAGTTGTGGATGTGAGGCAAAATTAAAAATTTCAGGTGGGACTGGATGCATCCTAAGCCTCTCATGAATTTAAGTGGTTAGCATCTAAATTGCATGGATTCAGGCAATGTACACCATTTTGTTGGTGCTGATTCCTCCTGCATCAGTTGTGACCTTGCCCAATATGGATAATTGGGATATGGGCCAATTAGCCAGAAGTCTTCTTCAATTCCAAAAAAGCTCGATATTTATGGCCGATAAGCTGCTGGTGAAGAGAGTTACAACTCTGAAAACCTTGAAGACTCTGAATTGTCATTATCAAAATCAAATATGGAATTTGGTTCAGCTTGTTGACGAGAAAGGAAATAATTTGTATATATGGAATTTGTATACACAATTGATGTATTAAAATGGTACAAAGGAGCTCAATATATAGCCCATTTACGATCTTAATTTGTCTAGATAAAATGTCTAACGAAAGTTGACTAATCTGATCCCTTTAGTTACGCCCAATCTGATCCCTTCAATTATGCCTGTAACGGATTATACAACTCATATCCACACTCTCCCTCAAGTTGGTGCATAGATGTCGCTGATGCCCAACTTGTCAAGTGAGTTGTGAAAGACTTTACTGCATACCGCATTAGTGAGGATGCCTGCTAGTTGGTCTTTTGATTTGACAAATGGGAATCAGATTATCTTAGCTTCTAAGTTTTGCTTGATAAAATGCCAGTCTACTTTGACATGCTTAGTTCGATCATGTTGGACTGGGTTATGAGCAATATCAATGGCTGCCTTGTTATCACAAAGCAAGTTCATCTCGGAACTAGGAGGAAAGCCAATTTCTGTCAACAATCTTCTCAGCCAGAGTAACTCACACAACCCCTTAGCCATTCCTCGAAACTCCGCCTCTGCACTAGATAGTGCTACTACTTTTTATTTTTTACTTCTCCATATTACCAGGTTTCCTCCAACAAATGTGAAGTAGCCTGATGTGGATTTCCTGCCTAGTCAGCATCGGTATACCCCGTAATTTCCAAGTGCCCATTCTTTGAGAACATAATTCCCTTCCCTAGGGTTCCCTTAAGGTATCTCAAAATTTGAGTCACTACATTCATACGATCTTCACTAGGGCAATGCATGAACTGACTCACTACACTGACCACATAGGTGATATCAAGTCGGGTATGTGAAAGATAAATTAGTTTTCCAACCAATCTTTGATATCTGCCTTTATCAATGGGGATCTGGTCAAGGTATTCTCCAAGCCTGTGATTCTATTGTATTGGAACATCTACTTGTTTATAGTCTAGCAATCCAACTTCTGATAATAGATCGAGAGTATACTTTCGTTAGGAAAGAAAGATACCTCATTTAGATTGAGCCACCTCAATTCCTAGAAAATATTTCAACCCACCCAAACTCTTCATTTCAAACTTTGCTGCCAACTATTTTTGAAGTTTCGCAACTTCCTCTGTATCATTTCTTGTGATGATCATATCATCTACATACACTATTACTACTGTTACATTGCATTGTCGACGCTTTAGAAATAGAGTGTGATCAGAATTGCTCTGTTGAAACCCATAATTTTTCATTGCTAGGCTGAGGCGTCCAAACCAAGCTCGTGGAGACTGTTTCAAGCCGTACAGGGTGCGCTGCAATTTACACACCATCTTGCCAGACGTTTCAATGTACCCAGGGAGAATATTCATATAAATTTCTTCCTCGAGGTCACCATGGAGGAACGCATTCTTTACATCAAATTGGAGTAGCGGCCAATCAAGGTTCATTGCAAGGGATAGAAGGACTCTTACAGTGTTCAACTTGGCTACATGTGAAAAGGTCTCCATATAGTCAACTCCGTAAGTCTACGTATATTCTTTCGCTATAAGTCTTGTTTTGTAGCGTTCAATTGACCCATCCGCCTTGTATTTGATGGAGAATACCCATTTGAACCCCACTGTCTTGTGGCCTTCTGGTAAAGAGACAAGAATCCATGTCTTGTTTTTCAACAATGCTTCCATTTCTTCCTTCATATCTTGGACCCACTTAGGGTCTTGTAGAGCCTCCTCTACCCCTGTAGGAATGTGATGCACCGATAATGCATTAGAAAAGCTCTTTAAGGATTCTGAGAGCTTCTCTGTTGAGACGTAATCGACAATTGGGTACTTTGATTTGTGTGTCTCAATATCTGGAAAGTAGCGTTTTGGTGGTTTGCCACGATTGTGCCTGGGAGGTAATTGATAACCATCATCAGTTAAATGTTTTGTGACAAGAGGAGAACTTACCTCAAGAATCTCTTTAGGAATATTCTCAGAAGTTGGGTCATGAGGTACTGTAGAATGAGGGGGTGTCTCAGTAGTCGACATTGGTGGCTCTGTAGTCTGTTCCATACCCATGGTAGTTGGTAGCTCTATAGTCAGTGGGATGTCTGGGATGTCCTTGAACCAATTCAACTCTTCATCATGTGTCTTCTCTTAAAGAGAATAATTGGATGGATGATAGAACATCTCAGACTTGAGGAAGGTGACATCCATAGTAATATAGAGTTGCTTGTTTGTTAGATCATAGCACCAGTAACCTTTCTGATTGGTGGCATAGCCTAGAAAGAGATAACAACGAGCACAAGGGTCGAGTTTGGTGCGCTGGTTATGGTGAAGATGAATGTAGACAACTCATCCAAAGGTTTGGGGAGGAAGCATCGTAGTTGAAAGTACTAATATACTCCCGGCTAAGGCCTGTAGAGGTGTTTTGAAACCCAGAATCTGGGATGACATTCGATTGATGAGATGCAAGACAATTGTAACCGCATCAGGCTAGTGAGAACTAGGTACATGTGCACCTAATAGGAGGGCAAGTGTGGTCTTGAGAATATGGCAATTTTTACATTCTGCTACACTATTTTGCTCTAGAGTATGAAGACACGAGGTTTGATGTATCAACCCATGTTAGTGGAAGTACTCCTGGAATTTTCGATTCATGTATTCACCGACATTATTAGAGCAAAGGACTCCAAGTTTGGCAGAAATTGGGTCTGAATCATTGTGTGAAAAGAGTAGAAGACAGTAAAGACCTCATTGTTTTTCAATAGGTAGAGCCACGTCATTTGAGTGCAATCATCAACAAAGATAACAAACCAGCGATAACCCGATAGAGTAGATTTTGGGGATGGTCGCCACACATCAGAATGAATTAAGCTAAAAGGTACATCACTCTTATTGTTATGTAAAAAATAAATTACCCGGTGACTTTTGGCCAAAATACGGGTTTCACATTGAAAATATGAGATGGAGAAATCAGAAAATAAACTAAGTAGTAAATGCTTCAACTATCCAAATGACGGATGGCTGAGCCGTCGATGCCAAAGCCAAATCTATTTTATTCTAGAATTACCCGACTGTCCCACATGATGTGCCTGTCCCATTTTGAAGTCATCCATATAGTAGAGTCCCCCCTTCTTAGTACCACGCCCAATAATTTCCTTCGTGAGAATATCCTGGATAAGGCAAAAATCAGGGTACATCAGTGCTGTACAATTTAAGTCCTTAGTAAGTTGATTGATAGAAAGCAGTTTATGAGATATGGATGGCACAAATAATGTATTGGAGAGTGATAGGACTGGTGATAGCATCATAGTTCTAGCCCTTTGTACCGATAAAAGAGTACCATTAGCATTTGCAATGCTAGTTCGCCTTGGAGCGGTATGCTGACAAAAGTCCTGTGCATCAAATGTCATATGATCCATGGCTCCGGAATCTAGGATCCACAAGTTGCATTCACTGCTTCTAGTAGATCTAAGAGATGCTATACTTGGCGTGTTACTGGTAGAGTCAGTAGGAAGTAGAGACAATTGGGGTTTTGTTGCTGCTACTGTCGTTTTACTAGTACTGGGCTCAATATTGGTGTCATTACGTTTCTTTTTAGCCTGGAGCTCATGCCACCAGTCTAGGTATCCATGGAGCTTAAAGCAAGTGTCCCATGTGTGTTTGGAATTTCCACAATGGGAGCACTTTAAGCCTTCTGTCCATTGCTTTGAATTTGGACTAGTGGGATTAGATTTATTGAGTACTAGAACTTCGTCTTTTCCAAATGGGTTGGGGCCCGTTTTCAGCCCCTTGGAAGCCAACCCAATTCCCATTCCTTCATCAAAACCATTCCCCATCATTGTTTGTCGCACCATTTCCCGCCGGACGCACGTGTAGGCTTGCTCAATCGTCGAAAATGGTTGCATCTGTAGCACGGTGCTCCTGACTTGGTCGAGTCGATCATCAAGCCCGTCAAGGAACACATAGACCCTCTCCTCCTAGAGAATTGTGGTGTACCGTTGCACATCCTTAGGGCACTCCATGGGGTTTGGTCATTGAAAATCTATTTCCCCCCACAAGCCTTGCAGCTCGTTATAAAATTTCTCCAAAGATCCACATTTTGTCGTAGCCTACTCACCCGTCGCCGGAGCTCATACACTTGAGCAGTGTCACTCCCGTTGAAGAAAGTGACAACAATGGCGTCCCAAACCTCTTTCACAGTGGGATACTAGATGAACGTGCTAACAAGGGATGAGTCCATGGTGTTGATGAGCCAGCCTTTGACGACGACATTTTCGATTCTCCATCGTCGAAATAATGGATTAGTTGGATCAGGTTGGGGTAAATCACTGTTAACGTACCCTAATTTGTCTCTCCCGGAGATAAACATCTCCACAACTTGGGACCATAGTGCATAATTTGATCCATCGAGTTTTATGCCAATCAGGGCAGTATCCGCCGCTGCAGTTGGGGTTGGGGCCTTGTTTAGCAACTCGGTTTGTTTCATGGTGAGTTCTGATAAAGTAGAGGTTGTCGTTGGTGGAGACCCTCTGGTCTGAGAGTCTAATTCAGACTTTTTTCTGGGTCGTTGTTAGGTTGTCGAGGTTGGGTAGAATCAAGAAGTTGATACCAAAGAGCAGAAACAAACCTGCTCTGATACCATGTTGACGAGAAAGGAAATAATTTGTATATATGGAATTTGTATACACACTTGCGGTATTAAAATGGTACAAAAGAGCTCAATATATAGCCCATTTACGATCTTAATTTGTCTAGATAAAATGTCTAAGGAAAGTTGACTAATCTGATCCCTTCAGTTACACCCAATCTGATCCCTTCAGTTATGCCTGTAACGGATTATACAACTCATGTCCACACAGCTTCCATGAAGACTGACGTAGATGACACTGCTGAGTGCTCCTTTTCTAATGTATTGGGTATGGCAATCATAGGAGAAATGAGTCCAGAAAGGGATCCAAAAATGCCACAAGTATACCAGTGGTTCATGGTAGTGACACTGAAATCCTTGCTATTCACAATGGGAAGGCAGTGGGGACTATTTCTACCAGATTTTCTGGAGGCTCGATAGCTTAAACAATGGTTTGACAAGGAAGGAAGGAACACCCCTTCTGTCTCTATTTCCAGAGAAGTAATAACTATGGGCAGAACAGATGTTCGAAAGACTATTTCTCAAATCAGAGATGAGAGGCAAGGGACTTCTGAAAAGCCAGATTGGATTACTGTCTGTGCAACTGTTTCTTTCATAAAAGTTGAAAATTTTTGTTATACAGCATGCCCCATTATGATTGGTGATCGTCAATGCATCAAAAAGGTAATGAGCAATGGGGATGGGAAATGGCGATGTGAGACGTGTGACGTGTGACGAGTCTGTTGATGATTGTGACTACAGGTATGTTCTTCAGTTTCAGATACAGGACCATACTGGCAAGAAGAGCTGATCCCATTCTTCCAATCCGCAGCACTTCCAAAAGAACGTACCACTGTTCAACAATGCTATCTTGAACTCTCCAAGCAGGTCAAGGCTAAGTTTGGAAAGGTTGATCCTCACTTCCTTAAGTTAGGAGATGCTATGATCGCATGGATTGAAGCTTAGGATGAGCTCAACCCATCTTCTGGAGATTCTTCGATCTAACCAAACCACCGACTCTGCCAAGTATGAGAAGCTGTTTGGAAGACAAATCCTGAAGCGTAAAAATCTTGGGAACTGCTTTGATTCTAAAGCTCCAAGCTTGAAAGCATTTCACAACCAGAAAACAAATGCTGAAACCAGAAATTCTTTGACAAGATCGCTTGTAAAAATTATACCGTCTTCAAAGGCATGAGTTCAAGCTTAATCATGAAGAATGGGAAACCTGTGGTCAGAATTCTGATTTTGGGTGGAAGCAGAATGCTGAATCTGTGATGAAGTTGGCAATATCAGAAATTGGTTTTGGATGCAGGCTCAATAGCCCCACAGTCCCATCACCTCATATGGGTTCTTTCTTACCAGCGCCATTAATGGTCCTAACCCCATGCTCAGAGATTGAGAGACTAGAGATTGGATTGGAACATTTGAAGGACACGAGTGCAGTGTGGAGGTACTGCTCGGATAGCCTGTTCTTGCTCGTCCCTAGCCTTGGTATCCCTAGTACTTGTCAGTATCTATTCCTTCTACTCCATTGGGTGTCAGAGATGGAGTTTGAAGACACAAATTTCCAAATCAGTTGGCCGGGAATTCAAGAGTTGATACCCGCATTAGTGAATCTGAACTGGATGATTACAGATACAGATATTACAGAGAATTACAAGGGATTTCTTGTGCTTTTGACCAAGCTGTCAGCGCCTACCAAAATCGGTGACTTTGGTTGCAAAAGGAGTGCTCAAGTGTACGTACAACCTGAAGATTCAACAGTTTCGGAAATCATTCACTGGGCTTTGACACTTAACCTGAAATGGAAACAACTTGAAGAACACTTTCATGATCTTGATGTGCACTCTCTTCAAAACCATAACAGAGATGGTTTCATGCATAAGCAACGATCAGAAGAGATTGGTATTAATAAATCAGTAGTTCTAAGCCAATTCCAGCATCAGTAGGGTTAGTTGTGAGCTACTCAAGATCAATGAAGTCCTGTATGGTGGTACTTGATTCCAGTAAATTCGTCTATACTTGGGGTAAAGGTCATTTTGTGTGCATTTGGGCCATGGGAGCTAGATGGTCAGGAGACCACTCAAGTGAGAGGAGCATGCACTCTGCTACAAGCAGTAGGGTTGTCCAAGTGCTGCTCATGCGTGGTTCAGCAGAAGCAGAGCAGGATCTTCGACCAATAAATCAAATTTTGAAAGTTTGTATTTATCATTTTAATTTTGAATGTTTCTATTTTAAAATATTAAAAATATAAATAATAATGATAATAATAAAGTTATAATATTTTATAAATTAAAATTAATTTGATAAGATAAATAATAAATTATATATTAAAATCAACATATCCTTACATATGGATATTTTTCTTCGTAACAATATTTATGTTAATTATATTTACAAAATAACTTTTAAATGTGTATTTTTATTTATTTTATGTTTTTTGGAGTTTTCTTTCAAATATTTTCATGAATTTTAGATAATTTTTATTTTATCGATATTTTTGTTAAAAGATCTATTGATATTTTTGTTAAAAGATCTATCGATATTTATGATATATCCGTAAAATTGTGTTTATCGATATTTTAAACCTTGTTCATAACAAATAAAATAATTTATTTTATCATTTTTTCGTTTTTATGAAAATCATTTAATGAAAGATAATCATAATTTCCAAATTTCTCATCAACCCTTTAATAATAATTGAGTTTCTTATAATGAATTACAATATAGTTTATTTCAGTTTTCAATTTTATTCAATTATAAATAACTAAAAACAAATGTTTTTATTTTGAAAGAAATTCAAATTCAACATAAATTAATTAAAATAGTTTTTAATATTTTAATATAATTATCATAAATCAACTAAAATAGGTTCTTTTTAGCATACTACTTGAATTACAATAAAGAACTTATGATAAAAATATATTTTAGTAGAAAATTATTTAATAATAAAAACATTTATTTAATGAGAAAAATAAATATGGAATAAAAAATTATTTTTACAAATTGTTAGTTAAATCACTTCTATAAATTAAATTGTTTTGTGTTTAGTGTTGAACGATTTAGAATTATATTATTAACAACAATTTAAAAATAAACTTTATCATTTTTTATTTATTTATAAGTTAAAAGTGGTTATCTCTTTCATCAAAGAGAGAGGTAGACTTTTCCTTAGACTTTTCCCCATTGATAAATCATCCATGCCCTTTTAACTTTGGTACCACCTTCTGATTCAAAACTTTTGGTTTGAAGATAGTACAATTTTTGTGGTCATATCTTATCGGATGATTAGGATCCACTCTCTACCATCAAGCTGGAGGGCCGAATATCCAAAAAGATAGTGTGCATCTTCGTGCTATTTTACTTTTCCATCAAAGACAGAAGGCCTATTGGTATCTAACTTTCTGGGATTGAATGGAATCAGTTTCCTATTATTCTTTTATGATATTTTTTTTTCCTCCCCTCTTATTAATCTTTAATAATTTTTCATTATTTATATTTCTTTACGTGCAAAACTTAAACAAAAAAAAAAAAATGAAAATATTAATATATTCCCCTTTCACTAGTAAATTCAATTTTCTCTTATAATAATTCTTTTGAATAGATAACTATAGAAAAATTTTATGACATTTTCACATGTCTCATTAGTTAAGCCCAGTATTACTCATCGGTTTGCCTTGGGGTTTTTAATAAAAACATGATTTTTGTAAATTAAGGGCCCATTTGGGATTTTTTTTTTTTATGTTTGTATTTAAAAACAATTTTTAAAAATAAAAAATAAAAAACTTGTTTGGATAATTTGTTTTTAAAAATAATTATTTTGTTTTGATTTTGTAAAATATTGAAAATTAAATATAATATAAATTTAATTTAATTCAAGTCTTATTAGAAATGAAAATAGTTTTTTAATTATAAATAAATTTAAAAATAAATAGTTTTTAGTAAATGATGAATGGTAATAGTATACTAAAATCATAAATTGTATTTTTTATTAAAAAAAAAAATACTATTTTAGTATATGTTAAAAATATAAGGATATTAGCATCTTCTTGCTTTTTTTTAAATGAATAATGATAATTTAAAAATAATAATTATTAATGATATTTTATTTAAAATGAATAATGAATTAAAGAATAGAGTTTATTTTTTAACATATAAATGAGTCAAATTTTTCATTACATACACACATTTAGTATTCAATTATGATTATAGTATTTTAAAATGCTTTGATTTATTCTATAATTAATTTGATCGATTTTTTGAATTCCAAATTATTGTCAAAAAATTAAAGAATTTAAATTATTATTATTATAATCTATTAACTTAGTGAGAAAATTTTAAAAAATATAGTTTGTGCACAAGAGTAACAATAAAGTCAAACTACTAATATGTTGGTTTTGTTCTATTATTATTATTTTTTTAGTCATTAGATATATTTTTTGAGTTTTAAAGTATTTATAAAATAGTTAAACCTATTCATAAATTTAATACAAAGTATCATTTGATTTGGAGTTCATTTTTCTAGTAAAAACATTTATAAAAATATAATTATGTGCATAAAAGAAACAATAGAGTTATTACGAACCAATTTTTATCTATAAATTTATGTTGCTAATGAGTTTATTATTTGAGTTTTAAATCATTTTTCAAAATTTCTAAATTCAATAATGAATCTAATGCATTAAGTCTTATTTAATTTAAAATTCATTTGCCTAGTGAAAAAATAAAATCATAAAATAATTATTCTATGTAAAAGAGAAATAATAAAGTCATTTTAGATCTCTTTTTGTTAATAAATTTTTGTCATTAATTGGGTCACTATTTGAGTTTTTAAGTTATTTTTAAAAATTACTAGACTCATTAATAAATCTAACACATTAATTATTACTTAATTTGGAGTTCATTTGCCTAATTAAAAATGTTATAAAAAAAATGATATATTAAAGAAGAAAATAACCAAGTCATTTAATATAAATTTTGGTTTGTGACTTTATAATGTTATTCAATTTCATAACTTTTTAGTATTAATTAAATCAATTTTTGAGTTTCAAATTATTTTTAAAAATTTATAAATTCTATGTATCAAGTATAGTTTGATTTAGAATTTATTCGTTTGATAAAATATTTTTAAAAGTTAAAATAAAATTTTAAAAACAGATGAAATTTAAAGGAATATCATATATGAAGTTTTTCGTATTTATATTAAATCATAGAGAGAGAAAAAGAATGGTATCTAATTCAATTTTATTTGTTTTTTTTAATGACTTTTAAAATTTTTTTATGTTTCCCTTTTGTTTTTTAAAATTGATAAGAACAATTTCTAAATCGTTCTCTAAAAATTGTTATTTATTTCACTTTGTTTTTAAAAATTAAAAACAAAAAACAAGCTATGACTTTTTAAAAACAGTTTTCTATTTTTAAAAATAGACTATTCTTTATTCACATGGTTATAAGGTTGTAGGTTATTGTTTCCCATATTAGAAGTCCAAATAAAGAAAAACCAATTATAGATCTAATAGTTTGGTCAATCTCAATGGAATTTAGGGGTTTGATAATTCAATTTTCTATGTTAAATTAATGAACTATTGTTGAAACTTAAAGAAGCTAACTAAGATAAAACTTAAAAACTGATTTAATGATCGTGAAAATACACAAAAGCAAACTAAATATCCAAAATAGTTATGCTTCCAAATTTAGATCTTAAGTGAAATAAGATCTCACTTTTTAAAAAATATTCACATTCTTTCACATTTGATTCTCAAAAGAGTGAAGCCTACTAACTCATGTTACAATCTAGTTGAGGGATTCACACATAAATTAAACCCTCCTGATAGGTATTTAATGAGCCTAATAAGGATCAAATATATAATATTATTCTTGGAGACTTATAGAGAATTTTTATTCCTACATAAATAATCAAGTCTATCAACACTAAAATTCTTTTAAAAAAGCTAAGAAAGTTGAATCTTATAATAGAGACAAAATTATACAACTTGATAATGTAATCACGACGAAATTTGGGATTAATAAGTGATAGGTCCTATACACATTTGACACATGACATGTATTAAAAAGGTGACATGTGACAAAATTTAGTCTTACAAATAAAATCAAAACTCTGAATTGCAACCAAAAGAGAAAAAAAATAAAATATTCTCTTATTTACAAATTTCTAAAGGAAACAAATATTCCAATTGAAGTAAAAAAAGAATAAAAAATAAATAATATTCTCTCGTTGACAAATTTTCTTAATGAAGAAGACAAGTTGTTAAAATCAAAGAACTAAAATTATTTGAATCAAGCAACTAAATCTTAGGGAATTCCAAAACTTAATTCCCTAATTTCACTTATAAATAGAGGTGACTTTCTTCAAGGAAGGGACATCTTCGGATTGACAAAATGATTGTACACAGAAAATGAGGCTTCATAAAAAAGAAAAAGTTTCACAAAATCTCCTTGCAAGTTTAAGAAATGATAGAAATACTACACACACAATCTTCGCATTTCAACGAGTTCATTCGAGAACAAGTTACTTGTGGTCCTCAATTAATCTCTAAAAATCAAATAAATATTTTTGTCGTTGTCTTTCAAATTGTGATCAAGATGAAAGAATCAAAGAAATATATTCTTTTACAAAAGAGTATTACAAAAAAAAAAAAAAAAAAAAATAGTACCCCACAATTTAATAATTTTAATAATTTTTTTTGGCATATTTTTCCTATTATTTTGCTTACATTGTAGGACTTTCATGAAATTTGTGTGCATAAATTTCTGGCACGCCCAATGAGACCTCTTCGCCTCTTATCTCTTCTGCTAAGAAAGTGATCATTACCAAGACAATGACATCTAAAAATACTCAAGTTGTGCATGTCGACCAAGGTGATGATAAGACTTTCATTACCCAATCGACACACAGCACCTCTACGAGCCTTGTGACCCACGACCAAGCAAAATCATCTACTACACCTTCAGCAAAGTTAGCAAGTGAGCACACTCGTTTGAAAACAACGAGGACATGCGATAGTTACCAACTAGTCATCACCTTAGCCTCTTTAGGGACAAAGGGTCAAAGTCTTCATGGTAGGGAAAAACACTTTTCCACACTAAAGGGCTTTGGGAATAAGTTCCCTTCCTTTGTTACCAATGCTAACTCCAACACCAACTCACATGCACTTTGGATCACTAATTGGGATGTCAAAGGAGGACAACTTCTTTAATCATTCTGACTCTTTTACTTCTTCCTTTGTGGTGACTATGTTGATAATGACAATAGACACGATGTCCATAGAAGAACAATTAGATGAGATGGTTCATGCCATTGACAAACTCACTAAGACCATTGAGGAGAAAGACATGCAAATAACATCCCTCATGATTAAGGTTGAGATATATGCACAAAATATGGTTGAGTCCAATGAAGGACTTACTCACTCTCTAAAGATTGCATCTCTAGGTGATGCACCGCATATGTCTAAGTTGGTGCAAATCTAGGGGCAAATCGTTGAATCCACCTTGGTGGTGTCACTATCTATCCAACAACTTTAGTATATGATAACTAAAACCATCAAAGTGCAATATCGTGGACCCTCACAAAGTACACTCATGTACTCTAAGCCTTATACCAAGAGGATTGATAACCTACGTATGCCTATGAGTTATCAACCTCCAAATTTCTAGATATTCGGTGGAAAGGAAAATCCAAGACAACACATTCACCATTTCATCGAAACTCGTAACAATTTAGGTATAGAGGGTGACCAATTGGTCAAACAATTTATTCAATCCCTTTAAGGGAATGCCTTTGATTGGTATGCCGATCTTGCATTCAAGTGCATTGACAGTTAGGACAAAATTGAGTGCAAATTCCTCAACTACTTCTATAGCACTCGATGAACTATAAGCATGATGGAGCTTACCAATACCAAACAATGGAAAGGCAAGTCGGTTGTTGACTACATCAATTATTGGTGTTCCTTAAGCCTTGACTACAAGGATAGATTATTCGAGGTGTCAGCTGTGGAGATGTGTATATAAGGCATGCATTGGGGTCTTTTATACATTCTTTAAGGGATATGACCCCGTACCTTTGAAGAGTTGGTTGCATGAGCTCATGAAATAGAGCTTGTTATGAAAACAAATGCAAGTGAAAACATGTCTATTAAAGAAATCAACAATGATATTACTAAAGGCAAAAACATCGGAAGAGAATGTGACATCAAATTTTACTACAATTGTTTTCAAACCTTGGTACTCTAGTGATGCTCTTTAGAGCATGAGTGTAAACTGCATATTGCTCCTATCCTATAAGAGATTAAACTATAGTAACAAATAAAAAATAAAAAATAAAAATCAAACTTATGCCATAAATTTTTTTATTTTATATATATATCTTTTTTGGAAAACTTCTTAAATAGAGTAATAAACCTTTTGCATCAAAGAAGTCAAATTTGGAGATTTTAAACTAAAATCTCTAACTTCTCTAAAAGTAAGTGTTTTCTTTTCTTTGCCATGAGGTGTTCTCAAAAGGAAAATGTAATCCAAAAGCTAAATCTAAAAATGAAACTTCAAAAGTTAAGATCAAACTCTAAACATTCTTCAACAAGCTTGTAGAAGAATATCAAACACAATACAAAAGTGTCATTCATCCATCTTTAAAGCCAAAGAAAACAAAGTCGGGTTCTTTAAAACACTGGAGGAAATTATTGATAAATTTACTTGAGATCAAGTCATCATTGATCTTTGATTAAACTTTGCTCCAACAACACATGTTTACCACCCTTGGATTAAAATCAAGTCTAAGCTCCACACATTTTTCAACAAGCTTGTGGAAGAATATCAAGCACGATAGAAAAGTGTCATTTATCTACTTTCAAAGCTAAAGAGACAAAGTCAGATTCTTTAAAACATTGAAGAAAATTATTGATTAGTTTACTTGAGATCAAGTCATCATTGATCCTTAATTAAACTTTGCTCCAAGAACGCATTTTTACCACTCTTGGATTAAAATCAAGTCTAAACTTGGCACGTTCTTCAACAAGTCTATGAAAGAATATCAAATACAATACAAAAGTATCATTCATCCCCTTCAAGGATGAAAATCAAGACAAATTCAAGGGATTTTTTTTTGTTCTCCAAAATACTTAAGAAAGATCTTCACAAGTTTGGTTGAGAATAAGTCATCTTTGACCCTCAATTAGACTTTATTTCAAGAACATGTGTTTATCACCCTTGGATTAAACTTAAGACAAGTGACGTTCCTAGCTTGTATGAGTGAAGACCTTAACACTTAGGTTGCATTAAGTGTCAAAAGTACAACATCGTACAACTTCAATGTTAGAACTTGCCTACATAAATGTTAAGTGTAGTTCCAATTTTAATTAAAAAATTGGACATGACTATGCATCCAAGTCAAATCAATTTGCATGAGTGAAGATCTTAGCACTTAAGCTATATTAATTGCTAAAAGTACAACATCGCATAGTGTCAAAGCTGTGATTTGTTTGCATAAGTGTTAAATACAATTCTGGTTTAATTAAATGTTAAAACTTGGATACCACTATGCATTTAAGTCAAACCAATTTGCATGAGTGAAGACTTTAGCATATAAGGGCTGAAAATACGACACTGCTTCATGTTAGGGTTACAACTTAATCACATGAGGGTCAAACTTTAAATATTCATATTTTTTTTTTATGGATATTTAAGTTTATTAAAAAAAAATCCTCCTCAATTGTTACGGTGATTTTTTTTTTTTAAAAAAAAAATTACACGAAAACAACTTCATCTCTACAAACGATGAAGATTGACACATGTTCAAGATGGTGAGGATCCATTATGCGTTTCCACTATAACATATATTTATATATGTTAACGAGTCGTGCATGCCATCATCCTCATGGTGAGTCATCCATACAAAGTTGTCTCCATTGTGTGTCACCCACGCGTCATGGTGCTACTCCTTGCATGCCCCATCATCCCCACACTCCAAGGATGAAAGACTTCTACGAGAGAGTCCAAGTTGGGTTTATTAAATTATTGTCCTTTTTATATAAAAGAAAAATAGGAAGGATAAATTGGAAGAGAAGATGTCTATGAAAAAGAGAAAGTGGAAGTTCAGATTATTATTATTATTATTATTATCTTTCTTTGATATCAAGTGGAAAGAAATGAAGAAAACAAAATCGTATTTCAAAAAAATGTGAAAGAGATATTTTAAAATAGCAAACTTCCTATTAAAATACTTCTTTGGAAAAAATTTCAAAGAAGAACGGAGGGTAACTTCAAGACCCACCCCATATACATTGCAATTCATGCACGTGATACGTTTTGAAGTGGGAGCATTTGTTGACATCAAAATTTTTAGTGAAATAAATTATAACTAAATTAGTCTTAAAAAAATGTGGCTCCCCAATTTGACAAACTTTGGGATCAGCAAGTGATAAGTCTCATGCACATTTGACACGTGGCATGTTTTAAAAAGGTAACACATAGCGAAATTTAGAAGACTACAAAATTTAGTCTTTCAAATAAAATAAAATCTCTCAATTGCTGCCAAAAGATAATTAAAATAAAATAAAATATTCTCTTGTTAATAAATTTATAAAGTAAACAAATATTCAAATTGAAGTCAAAAGAGAATAAAAAATAAATAAATATTTTCTTATTAACAAATTTCCTTAATAAAGAAGACAATTAAGTTGTTAAAATCAAGGAACAAAATTCTTTGAATCAAACAACTAAATCTTAGAGAATTTCAAAAATTAATTATCTAATTTCACCTATAAATAGAGATGACTTTCTTCAATAGTGGACTTCTTCGGATCGACAAAATGATTCTATATGGGAAATGAAACTTCACAAAAAAAAAAAAAAAAATCACTAAATATCCCTGCAAGTTTAAAAAATGATAGAAGTATTACATAGATGATTAAGATACGAAATTTGTGCATACAATTATCTCTCGGGATGCAATCCTTTCTTTAGACAAAGAGGAATTCAACCCATCAAGATGGAAGAATTGTTTCCTCATAAGCCGTGATTGCTTGAGAAGAATATGAAAGTAAAAGAAAATATTGAAAGCTTCATTAAAACTAAAACTAAAACTTTATGTTTCTAGCTCCTATATCCTGTCAATTAATCCAAAATGGAATATGACACATTTTACTTTGTTGCATTTTACATTTTGTACTACTCTTTTCATGGTAAAAACCATTTAGTTTATAAGACTCTTTTATCAATCGTCATTGCTATTTTCATATAATTAATTTTTTATAACTAATATGACACATACCAGAAGAAAATGATGTTTAATTAGAAAAAATATTTATCAAATATTATTCCAAAAATCCCCATAAATGATCTCAAAAGCAGTTTTTAGAACTTTGCCCTGCCATTAATTTTTATGGTCAGTCCTTTTAACCCACTCAGTATCTCACCCCTAGATATATCTTTGGTCTTCGCTAGTTTAAAAGTCAATTTTATAATTAGAAATTATTTTTTAAAAATCTTATACTCCGTTGCGCGAATGGTCCCTCCCCACGTGACCACCTTCCCTTTCTTCATCAATAATTATGTTTCTTACAGTAAAATGCAGACAGCTGGCCAGCAATATTGTCCACATGTGCTTCATGTTCCGTCCATTCACAACACTGGGGTCGGGATGATTGAGCTTGGTGAAGGGCTGGCGTTCTACTTTCCATGCAATGGTGCTTGTAAAGTTGAAAGTTTTTTTTTATTTTTTATTATTTTTTATTATTAATTATTATTATTATTATTATTATTATTATTATTATTATTATTATTATCTTATTACAATATCGATGTTCATGATATGATCAACTTATTTATCCGTTCACACAACGTGACACTATTTTAACGGCCCTACCCACCGAAAGCTTTTGACCATTCTCACAATTATTATTAAGCTTTTTGTTATACTACTGGAAAAATATATATTCTAGCCATGGAAAATGAGATATATGAAAAGGATAAGGTTGATGGGTCAGCTCATGAGCTTAAGCTTTTTAACTTATATAAGGACATGTCCTTCAAGTATGGAATTGCCTCATTTTATCCCTGAATCTTCCAATTAACTATTCCTTTTATTTTTCCCCCTATCTCATATTTTTAATCATTTTTTGTCGTTGATATTTCTTTTAATCACTTCCCTTTCTCGTTTTGAAAGAGAAAATAAGAACATTTAAAAGGCTATTATATTCCAAGTTTACAGATACAAGTCAAATTTTTTTCTGGCAACAATCATCCTTCACACATAAATATAGGAAAAAATTGTGATATTTCCAAAAAACTCATACTAAGTTCACCTTATGCCTTATGCAAAAATGATTCTATAGTGTGTAACACTTCAAAGATCGAATGATAGCGAAAGTGTAAAAAGGTATGATTATTGGGTTGGTTTTAAGAGGAAAAATGAGCCAAAACTACAAACTTGTTTAACAACGCTTTTGAGAACAATTTTATCGAGAATAAAAAAATACATTTAATAATTAAAAACTATTTTTTGTTTTCTATTTTGAAGAGTAGAAAACATAGTGTTTTTAAATAATATTCTTTTAATTATTTTATATTATTTTACTTATTTTTTTTAAGACTATTTAAAAAAATAATTATACAAGTATGTAGAATGATTAAAAATAAAATACTGGATTTAAATTTTATTTTTAAAAATATGATAAACAAGTTAAAAATATTTTAGATTTCCGGATTTTTGTTCTACGAAACATCTAAGAATAGTTTTAAAAAACTGTTTTTAAAACCTATTTTTCAAAACTATTTTCGAAAACAGTTGTCAAACAAGACCTACATGATCGTTTCATACTTGAATCAAAATCAAACTGATTTTTTGTTGATAGAAAAATTGAATTATATTGAACTATGCTTGATTAAGGTTGGTTTGATTTGATTTAAATGATTGGTTGAATATAAGTTAATTTAGACCTTAAATTTAGTTTATTTTTAAAATCATTTGAAGCGAACTTGAAAAGTATATTTAAATTTTTTAGTCTAGAATGCAATGAGTATATTAAAAAATTAATTTAATGTCTAACAATCATAAATTACTTTAATAATATCTAATATAAAAAATTAATCAAATATTAAACAACTATATATAAATCTTAGAATTTGGTTCAACTCAACTTTTATTGGTAAGAAGATAAGAAAATTGCAAATGGAATAGATAAAGTTGGTTTTAAAAATTCTCAAATGGAATCGACCTTTATGATTATTGAAAACTGACCGTTATAATCAATTTGGATTGGTTTAGATTAACTTTTTCACTTTTGATCTTACTTACATCCTTAATCATTGCTATTCAAATATAATTTTAAAAATATTTTTGATAATATGATACATAACAAAAGAAAGTTATGTTTCCGAAAAACCCTTTTGAAGTGTTCTTAAAATGATTTTGAAATTTTGTATATAATATCTTATTTTTGTAAGTAAACGCTTTTGGTCTTTTCAAAGTCATACTTCTCTAGGCATTCTTAATCAACATGTGTCTTATTAAATTAATTTTATCATTTGAACTAAATTTTTAAAAATCTCAAACTCAAGATATGAAGATATGATATGATACAACTCCATGATTTTCTAAGCCAAATATAAAATGAATATAGGTCCCTCAACAATAGAACAAATGAAGATTCCTCCTCATAGTCCCTCTTCACGTGATGCCAAATTCGCACAGCCTTGCCAGAGCTGCAGCTTTTACATGTCTCCCCCTTCCTCTGTAGATATGTCCTTGTGTGCCCATAATTAGCTCCTTTTCTCTTCATCTACACCACTCAGAGGGCTGAAGTTATTCAGTTAGGCGAAGGGCTGGTATGTCCCATGTTCCATGCAATTTAGGTGATGTTTGCTTTTAAGAGTCAGAGAATTAATTTGTTTGTTTTTTTAAATATTTTATTTTTATTAAATATTAATAATTAAAAAAAATAGTAGATTTCTTTTAATCACATGGATTCACTTTTAACATTTAAAAATAAATAAATATTTTAACCTATTCTGTTTAACAAAGAAACTCTAAAAAATAAGTAATAAGGTAATAAAAATAAAAAAATAAATCATTTCAAATATGAAAACAAGTTATTTAAAAAAAAAGTTAAAAAAATATTACCTTAGTATGTTATTTATAATATTTCAAAACATAAAAAATCATTGAATATAAATTTTTGTAATTGGTTGTCAATTATGAGAAAAATAAAAAGTGAAAACATTGGGATTAAAAGCAAAAAATATTTTAAAATGATTTGGTAACAGCTCTCTGTAATTGGTTGATTTTATCATTTTTTTTTTTTTTTTGATAAGTTGGTTGATTTTATCATTTCTAGTTTAAACCTATTTTCTTTCCCTTTTACTGAAGGCATACAGACATGTAAAACATGGTTGCGGCAATAGAAATCAATCATCCTCTGCCATCTTTTAAGTCTTTTAAGACTAATTTTCTCAGGCCTACTCTTGTGTCCTCTTGATTCAATGATTTTCTTTCCCTTCAAACATCTTCTTTAATGTCATAAAATAGTTAAAACCTCACCGAATTTGTAATGTTTAAATGATTTGATTAGATGTTTCCCGGACACAACATTCAATACCTCCTCTGCATTTACTCTTTGACTGGTTACATAATTAATTTATATACTAAATTTTGAACATCAAGAACCATACATTTTTCCACCACTGACAAAGAGTACCCATCTCACATTTATTATTATTTATTAAGCTTTATGTTCTATTATGTAGACTCTTTGGCACATGCCCTTTGGACTGTTAAAGAAGATTGAAGTCCTGAATCAATTTGTCATCACACATTATTTGTTTCTCTTTTCTCATCTAATTATCTCTAAAATTTAGCATCTTTGAGTTGATTTTAAGCTTATGCCGCAGAGCAAGCATGGAAGTTGAAGGCGTTGCCCCTAATATGATGGCTGGTGAAGGTGTCCCAAGCATAATCCCGAATAAAAGGGGCGATGATTTTCCCCGGATAACCCCGGCTATAAACCCCAATAAGAGCGGTGATGTTTTTCCCCTGATAACCCCAGCTATAATCCCAACTGTAGTGCCAACTACAATAGTTCGTGAAGTTCTTACTGAAGGCAACTATGAATACTGGAAAACTTGTGTAAAACGGTACTTGGTGGGTCAAGGTCTCTGGGAAGTTTGCAGGATGAGCTGCAAGGGTCCTAATAAAGCACAAGATCCAGTGGCATATTCAGAGTGGAAAAAGAAGAATTCCGTGGCTTTACATGCCATTCAAATTTCTTGCAGTCGAGAGATGCTTTCTCAGATCAGGGGAATCAAGCTTGCGAAGCACGCGTGGGACTTTTTGAAGCGAAACGCCAACCCAACCCTCTATTTCGACGAAGAAGTCGATCGCTTAGATGAACAGCCACCTCCTGCCGCAGCCTCAACTGGTAAAGTGCCCCTTCTCTTCCTCAAGTAAAAAATAATAATACCTCTATGTATGATTATCACAGACTATTATACACATGAATGGGATGCTTATGGAGAAAACTTGGGATAAGATTGGGTCCGGATTAGACACTTTGGTGGATGGGTTTCAGTTTACCCAGCATGAGGCCAGGTTTCTTTGTCACGATTCACGAATAGTGGTCTTATTCTCCTAACTGCTTCTGATTTTTAAAGCCATATGATCTCCCAATTCGGAGAATTCTCAAACCTATGAAGCATTATCCTCTATCTAAAGCATTTGATTAGTGGGATAAGATCGACTCCACCCTTACATTAATATCCACAGGGCTACTGGATATTCAAATGGAATTAGAATTTAACACAAGATGTCATTCAATGACCTGGGTGTGAAATTAGAAGTATTTGTACTATGTATATTTAAAAAGAAATAAAAACTCAAAATAATAATAATAATAAAATAAAAAAATATTAATCAAATTTATTTAGGCACGAAAACTTGAGGCCCACTAACTCTTTGTCCTAGAAACTCCTACCATTTGGGGTTCATTTCCAGTAGCCCCAGAGCCCAACACCCAATCTCAAGGCTGCCCGCTATTCATCCATTGAGGAAATGCAACTGAGGCCGTAATTAGGCCTGGGCAGTTGTACCTGACGAACAATAGAGTAGATTCTTGGCTGGATTGTTAAATAATTTTTCGCACTACAATGCTGAACAGATTGATAGCAATTAACAAGAAGAAAACTGCCTGCAGGGAAAGCTGACTTCTCTCAGTATGAGAAGTTTGAGCAGGCATTGGACCGTAGTAGCTGGAACGATATCGAATCCTTCCTTAATTCAAATCCGGATGCAGTGAGAGCAAGGATTTCGTCAACAGGCCTGACCCCGCTTCATGTCGCAGCTCTTGCTGGACATGTAAAGGTTGTGGAGAAGTTGGTGGACGAACTGAATCCAGAAGACTTAGAACAAAAAGAGGGTCTGCTAGGGTGCACACCACTTGCTTTAGCTGCATCAGATGGAATCACTGAAATAGCGCAGTCCATGATTAGAAAGAACAGGACATTGGCCAACATTTTAGATGGGGATAAAATCCTCCCAGTTGTGCTTGCTTGTAACCGAGGCAAAAGAGAAATGACACGTTTTCTCTACTTTCACACTGGACAAGAGGAGCTAGCTCCACAAAAAAGGCCAAAAAGGTGCAACACTTCTTGGTTATTGTATTGCTTCCTAATTCTTAGGTAGGGGAGAATGAATATTCCAACCATGAGGTAAGAAATCTATCTTTACCCTAAATAATTCTCATTCCCTCTTTTGTTTGTGTCTATACGCACACTCCAATTCCATAGATATTGCTTTGGATATCCTCGAGAAGTACCCAAGTTTGGCTGTGACTTTGGATATGGGATGGTCTCATCCCCCTCTATGTATTGGGTCAAACGCCTTCTTTGTTCAAGAGTGGAAGTCAGCTTTGGTTTTGGCAGCATTGGATATACTTATGTGAGTACATCTTCAACTTTATTTTCTTGAAAGCGGTATAGATGGATAAAGTACCATTCTTATTCTCTCAATAGAGTCTCGTCAATAACATTTTTCAAATAGAATGATCATGCACTACCCAAAAATTAACTATTACCGACCCACTTGGATTTATTTTTACGATGGATTTAAACTAGTACAAATTTTTGACACACTTACTCAATTGCAAATTGAATTTTCTGTTACTTATATGCAACTATTTATCGACGGTAATTATAACAACAAATACCTGTCAGTAAAAATATTATTATAATGAATTTAAACTATTGCAAATGTTTAACTAATATACTTTGTCGCAAAAGCAATTTAGTCGTAGAAAACAAGTAAATTTTCATAAACAATTTTTTCAATAAAAATTACTACTTATTAAAACAGTGTTGTTATAATGGATAATGATAGCACACATGATTTGTTCCAAAGTAATTGTTGTATTATGAATATGAAATCTTTTTATCATGATTATATAATAAATATGATCTAACTAGTTTATTTTTTTAGTTTCATACAATATTTATAGAGAACATAGTTTTTTTAATCATAGTTTTAACATTTTAATATTTTTAATTACTTTTTTATTGTTCATTTTAGAAAGAAATTAATGAAATATTGTTGATCAAAACTTATGAAAATATTGAGAAAAATTTCTAAATAAATGATATTACAAGTAATAATGAAACTTTCGAGGTTATTTTATTAAAAAATTGATATATATATATATATATATATATATATATTATATTATAATTTGAGACATTTAATAATAATATTCAAAATTAAAAATATATTTTATAGAGATTTATCTAATTTGAATGTATTCAATAATATAAAAGAAATGATAATATATATATATATATATATATATATATATATATATATATATATTATTATATTATTATAAAAGTATTTTTATTTTAAAATGTTGATGATTTTATTTATAAATTTATATTTAATTATTATACAAATAAACAAGAATTAAGATTAATTAATTTATTATAATTTTATTATAATTAATTTATAATATATATATATATATATATATATATATATATTCTTTATAACAAAGTTGACTTTGGGTGGTTATGGAATTATCTAAATGCAATAAATAGTGTATATTAATTGGAAAAAGTAAATTTTTTAACCTGTAATGTAGTTCTAAATTTTAATTGAATTATTCACCTTAGTTTATGGTGGACTATAGAGTTGAAAAAAACATGCAAACAATTACATAAATGAAGATAAATAATGAATAAGAATGAAAGAAAATATTTTCTTCCATCACCCTTATTCAAATATTACAAAATATTTTATTTATAGATACTTATTCTAAATAAAATTAAAACTCCTAACAATATATAACTACTTAAATATAGAAACTAAAAAAAAAAAAAAACTCAAAATAAAATGTTTTCTTTAAATTTTAGAGACTCGAGTTGATTCTAGTCTTTAGAAACTTTTTATATTAATTTTAAGTTTCCAACATTTTATATGTCTCCATCACCATCACATAAGAAAGATCTTAGTTCATTTGTTTCATTTTTAGGACATGAATGGCAAATTATATTGATTTTGCCCCTCTTTCATGTAAGGCGTAACTGTAAACGTAGATAGCGCCTCGGATTAGATTCGAGTAAATGTCGTTAACGACAACACACATTCACGAGATGTCAGGAATAATACTGAAACAGGTCACAAGTACAAACCGATCACTTTAATGTTGTATTTGTGATCTCACCTACATAATGGTGTATCATGAAGCTATAAATTATGTTCCACATGCTAATTTTGTATCATGAAACTAAGCTGGATAGACATTGAAAGTTGCTTCAAGAACTCTTCAAGAGTCTTTTCAGAAAGATGTTTAAAAAGTCATTTATTTGTGAACAGAGTTGATGTTAATTAATAATTCATAGAAAAAATTCATTTTCCATGTTAATTTGTTAGTTATACTTAAATAGATATTACGATAAAATTTTCTATGAAACACTACAAATCCATTTATTTGTTATCGTGTTATGTAACATTAGTTATCTTTGTAAGGTCATTGGTAAGTGAGATTTTAGGATAAAATGAATAAGCATATTTTAAAAATTGCTTAATTTAATTGTCCTTTCGCTTTTTTATTTTTTGCATATATGATTTAGAGAAATAACAATAGAAATAAAAAATTGTTCTTGAAAAAGGGTTTTATGGATTGGAGATGATTAGAAGGAAAGTAACATGTCAAGGCTTCAGAGACAAGCATAGTACATTAAGAGGAGGCTCAGAGATCAAATGGGTTCAAGAGCTCTTAGAAGGGTCAGCGACCAAAGTGACCCAAGCCTAATCTTCTGGCTGTTGTATGTGGATAAACAACTGAACCCTTTATATAAAAACCCAAGGGTGAATCATATTGATCAATCAGGCCCAAGACAACAGGAGGCAACCATAGGCCTGTGTTAGTCTTCGAATTTAAATCTCCATTCTTGTGGTGACACATTATGTTAGATGGTTACCAACCCCTTAATAAGGATATGTGCCCTCCTCTCAATTCATTGAAGTGGGTTCAATGCATATAGAGTCCATCTTGTTGCAATTGACGAGCTTCCAATCTAACACCAAAGCATGGACTTACTTATTTTAAAAACCCAAGTAGCAAGGCCTAGCCTAACATTGAGGTATATCAAGTTGGCATAGGACTTCCATAACTCTGTTTCAACTTAGGTAGATGTGATGGCACTAAGGTGTCACAATCTAAGTAAAATGTTTTCTAGGGAGTTAAAGATGATGCAAATAGGTCATAAAGGAGACAATATTTGGCTGTGAGGTTAGCACCATCGGATCAACTTGATGGTATCTCAGGTGCTGCTATACAGATGCAAAGAGAACTACAATGGTTTAAGGTCAGCATCTTTCACCTTATACCTCTCATAAAATAATACATATTTTCTTTCTATCTATATATTTATTTATCTATCTATATATTCTATTTTGAAACACTAAGATACCATCTGTGGTCTCCACATTCCCTTTCCGGAACTACTCTAAAACTTACCCCTTAATATGGCGAGTTCCATGTTAGTCCCTGCTTCCTATGAATTTTCAAGAACTCCTTGTCTATTATTAACGTGCTTTGGGTGTAAGAGAAAATAAATAAAGAAAAAAAAAGGAACACTACTACAAAAAATGTAATTTATGACGCTTTTTTTCTTGACGCTTATATAAAGTGCCATTATTTATTCTCAAAAATGGGTATTAATGATGCTTGCATTATCTTGGCGCTTTAATGGGAGAAATAATGACGTTTTTAAATAATGGCGCTTTTTTAAGCGTCATTGTACAATGAATTTCAAATAATGACGCTTTTTTAAGTGCCATTGTAGGAGAACCTCAACCTTGGCGCTTTTAAAAGCGTCATTGTACAATGCATTTCAAATAATGACGCTTTTTTAAGTGCCATTGTAGGAGAACCTCAACCTTGGCTCTTTTAAAAACGTCATTTTCTGTTCATTTTATAATTACTCACATTTTTCAATTAAAAAAAAAAGAGATAAATGTAATAAATCCTTTTCCATACCCGATGCCCACACTCAAGTTTCATTACCAAATCTATCTCTAACTGAACCAGCAAGCTCCAGCCAATTTCAATTGAGAAAATGAAGTTCTTACTCCAAATCAAGAAGATAGCATTCATGGATGTTCCACCGATTTGACTATTTGGGTGCTGGATTGAGAGAAAGGAAATGAATGGAGATATGAGAGAAAGCTAGGGTTTTTTTAGATTCGTAGGTTGGGAGAGGCAAGAGGCAGCAAAGGCAGGTGCCTTCGGTTGAAGAGGTAAGCAAGAAGAAAAGGTCGAAGAACCAAAGGAACAGAGGAAAGAAAAGAAGGGAGAAGAAAAAACCCAGAAGAGAGAGTTGTCGGGTACGAGCCCATATGTTCTCATTTTCCCATGGATTCACATTCTTCACTATTGATTTCTAGGATTTGAGTGTGAATGCTTGTAAATCTGTTGTGGTTTTTGTTTATTATCAGTTATTTTCTTGGTTTGCATCTCCGATAAAAAGATACTATACCTCTGTTTTTAGGCTCAGTTGTGTCTCTCCTCTGTTTTTGTTCTCTGGTTCTTATGTTCTCTGGAAGATTTGGAAATGGTTCTGGTGTTGTTCCATGTGTGTACAATGGTTCATGCCGAAAGGAGCTTGCTTTCCATGGAGTTGTAGGTACTGCCTATAACTTGTTTGATGAAATGCCATTTCGAGATATGGGCTCTTGGAATGCATAGAAAGTTTTTCAACAATTTTTATTAAGGGATGTAGTGTCATGGAACTCAATAATTGCTGCCTATGAGCTGAATCATGTGGCTTTCGAATTAAATAAAAAAAATTTCTTCAGGGGGCGCTGCCCCCTTCAACCCCCGCGACATCCCGAGCGAAGTGCAACATTTACTACTAATTTAAGCTTCACAATCTGACATAAGCTTCATTGCTTATGTTACAAAAGATGCTATTCAACTTCATTTTTAAATGGGTTACACAACATGTTATCTAATTAATAATAACGTCATGTTTGGTTCATCTATTCAATAAAATAATTGAGATTTGACACCCCACTTATGACCACAAACTAGAATGGTCACCCCCAACATAAGTAGAACACATGTCAAGGTGCAGCTTAGCTCTACTTTAGCCTTACTTGGGAAATCTACCCAAGTCTAAGCTTAAAAACAAAATGAAAAAAATATCATGATATTATATTAATACAAATTATATGTATCTATATTGATTATCTAATTAATCAAGACTCTAAAAAATGAGTAACTTTGATAAATCATTTTGGGGGTTGGAGATGAACCAATTTTAACATGAACTTTATGTAGTGGGTCTTTAATGGATTTAGCCAAGCTTGTGAACTTAGGCCTAAAATGTGATGCTTACAAACAATATTTTCCTATTCTCACCATTGCAATTGATATGAATAATTTATAATACATAACTAGATGTAATATTTTAATAAGTATTTATGTTTTAGTTTTAATCAACTATGCATGCATGAAACCTTAGAATTCCCATTTAAGTATCATTGTGAGACAGAAGTTTCTCTTATTACATACTAAGACAATAAGTTGTCAAAATGTGAAATGTGGGTATATTTAAGCCAGTTTCAAGTTGACAACTACTAAATTTGTCTTCCATGTGATAAAGATTTTTTCTCTGCAAATGATGTTTGAATTGTCCAGTTGGACAGTATAGGAAAACATGATATCTATGAAGTTAATTACTTGTTCTTAATTCAATTTTTAGAAAATTTGGTAGTCTTTCTTCTTGTTCTCTGGGTGCATATTTGGACAAGGTCACATATTGTGCCTTATCCATTTTGTGTACTTGGAGAACTATAGGGAAATGCTGCCGAAATTTCTTTAAAATGAATTTAAGTATATTGGCAATTGACACATAGGGATTATGTATTCCTATATGGGATAGGAACCACCACCTAATTAAGGATGTTGGAGATGTTAGAATGCCTAAATCATGTATAAATCACTTGCTTCTATTCATTCGAATCTTAGTTCTATTCGTTAATTGTTTTAGTTCATGGTATCATTGTCTCATGTGGTTATGTGTTTTTAAAATTTTCAAACTTGGTGTATTCAATAATATAAGAGAAGACTAAAAGTTAGATCTTGCTTTTCATTCCTATTCATGAATAAAGCAAACATCATGAATGATCTAAGATCCATTTTTTATGCTAATATTCAATAACCTAATATACTAATTATGTTTCTTGTCATATTGCTTATTGTTAGATGACTTGCACATTGTCGTTTTTTGGATTGGTCTAAGTTTTGTGACAATGTGGGAAATTTTAATTTGGTAGATTATATATTTTAAGCCTATTAATAGGATTTTATTAATAACTTTAGTTGTTGGTGGTATCTAGGAGTTGTGTTTATCTCTTGTACATCAAATGGATCGTTCTTGGATGTCAAAGGATAGGAAATCAAAGGATTATGCAGATGGGGTAGAAAGCTTTATCGCATTTGCATTACAATATTCCACATATAAAAACTCCATTAAATGTCCATGCCTTCAGTGTGGTAATATGATATTCCACACTCCTCAAAAAATTAGAGAACATTTATTCTTCTATGGAATTGATCAGAGTTACCATACATGGTATTGGCATGGAGACGCTGCTCCAAGTGGACCACCAACTAGTAGGGCAAAATGGCATCATACAGTTGAATTTAACGATTTGGATAGTACAATAGAAATGGTTCAAGTTGCATATGATGATCGTAAGAATGACCCAAAATTGTTTGAAACATTACTTGAAGATGCTCAAAAACCTTTATATCCTGGTTGTAGAAACTTTACAAAGTTATCTGCATTGGTCAAATTATACAACCTGAAAGCACGCTATGGATGGTCTGATAAAAGCTTTTCAGAGCTTTTAAGTATTCTTGGAGATATGTTGCCTCTAAACAATGAGTTGCCTCTGTCTATGTATGAAGCAAAAAAAACATTGAATACATTGGAAATGGAATATGAGAAAATACATGCATGTCCCAATGATTGCATATTGTATAGAAATGAGTTGAAGGATGCAACTTCTTGTCCTACTTGTGGAACTTCAAGGTGGAAGTTAGATGGAACAGGTACTAAAAAGAGGAAGGGAGTCCCTGCAAAAGTAATGTGGTATTTTCCTCCTATTCCAAGATTTAGAAGATTGTTTCAGTCCCCAAAAATTGCAAAAGACCTCATATGGCATGCTCAAGAAAGAGAATTTGATGGTAAAATGCGTCATCCATCTGACTCCCCATCATGGAAGCTGGTTGATCACAGATGACCTGATTTTGCTTCAGAACCTAGAAACCTTAGACTTGTCATTTCAGCAGATGGTATAAATCCTCATAGTTCAATGAGCAGTAGACATAGTTGTTGGCCTATTATAATGGTCATTTACAACCTTCCTCCTTGGTTGTGCATGAAAAGGAAGTTTATGATGCTATCTTTATTAATATCAGGTCCACGATAACCTGGAAATGACATTGATGTTTATTTAGCACCATTATTGGATGACTTAAAAATGTTGTGGGATGTAGGGGTTGAATGTTATGATGTGCATCAGCAAGAGGTCTTTACATTAAGAGTTGTTCTACTATGGACAATCAATGATTTTCCTGCATATGGAAACTTATCTGGTTGTGTAGTTAAAGGATATTTTGCATGTCCCATATGTGGGGAAGATACATTCTCTCACAGATTGAAGCATGGGAAAAAGAACTCATATACAGGTCACAAAAGATTTCTTCCTTGCAACCATCCTTTTAGGAAACAAAAGAAGGCATTTAATGGTAAACAAGAGTTTAGCTCACCTTCGCAACCATTGAGTGGAGAGGAAATCCTAAGGAAAATTGATGTCATTTCTAATTCATGGGGAAAAAATAAAAACTCCCAAGGCAAGTTGAATGTCAATACTACAAATTGTTGGAAAAAGAAGTCCATATTCTTTGATCTTGAGTATTGGAAATACCTACATGTTCGTCATAGCTTGGATGTAATGCACATAGAGAAGAATGTTTGTGAAAGCATCATTGGTACCTTACTCAACATTCCAGGTAAGACGAAAGATGGACTTAATTCTCGCCTAGACCTGCTAGAGATGGGCTTAAGGTGTGAATTGGGGCCAAGGTTTGAATCAAATCGAACTTATCTCCCACCTGCATGTTATACGTTATCTAAAGTGGAGGAAAAGGTTTTTTGCCAAACTTTATCACAATTAAAGGTTCTTGAAGGTTATTGCTCTAACATGAGAAACCTTGTGTCAATGGAAGACTTGAAGCTTTATGGTCTTAAATCGCATGACTATCATACATTAATGCAATAGTTATTGCCAATGTCATTACGATCCTTTTTGCCAAAGCATGTAAGGCATGCTATTTGCAGATTGAGTTTTTTTTTCAATGCTCTGTGTAGCAAAGTGGTTGATGTGTCTGCACTGGATAAGTTACAAAATGATTTGGTGGTGACATAATGCTTGCTTGAGAAGTACTTTCCGCCTTCCTTCTTTGATATCATGCTTCATCTTACTATACATCTTGTAAGAGAGGTGAGACTTTGTGGACCAGTTTACCTAAGGTGGATGTACCCATTTGAAAGATTCATGAAAGTTTTGAAAAGGTATGTACGAAACCGTAATCGGCCCGAAGGTTGTATCGTTGAATGCTATATTGCAGAGGAAGCTATTTGTGGACCCTGCTTTTCGGCTCATGCGCTTCCCACTCAATGGTTGGCTCGATTTTTATTTGAAAAATTGATTTGTTGATTAAAAATGACTTGGAGTCGCCACTTATTTTTGTTTTATTATTTTTTAAAAGGGTAAACAAAATAAGAAAGAAAACCCTAAGTGTGATTCCTCATTTTGGAAAAGATGATCTACGAAAAACCGGATCGGGCTCGGGGGTCAGGTTACTTATCGGGAAGGTACGGTAAAGACCGTAGCATCCCTCTAAGTCCCTAAAGTCGGGTCTCTACAAATAAAATGAAGCTCACGTGGCAATCAATAGGAAAATCAATGGATACTCAAATCGATTATGCACATATGAGAATCAAAACATGCATAAAGAATGACCAGAATAGGAGTGGATGCGTACCTGGGCCACGAACGAGCAATGCGCTATCATAAAAATGGAGTCAGTGCACCATATAGAGCACGAAACATATCCCATACATCACCCAACAGAAATTAAAATTGTTCGAAGGAAAACTGGATTTTTGAAATTTGTTTGAAAATCGGAATTTCAAAAATTTTTTGGAAATTGGAGTCTTAGGAATTAAATTTAAAAATTGGAATTTTGGAAATCAATCGAATGTGGAATTTATTTGAAAAATTGTTTAAAGATGAAATTTTAAAATAAATAAATAAATGGAATAATGATAATAATAACGAAAATAATAATTAAATAAATGAATGTGAATAGTGGAATTTTGAGATTGGAAATTAGATTTGGGAGTAAGATTTTTGAAGAATTGTTTAAAGACGGAATTTTAAAACAAATAAATAAAATAATAATAATAATAATAATGAAAGAATACTTAAACGAATGAACGTGAATAACGAAATTTTTTAGATTTGAAAATTAAATTTGGAAGACGGAATTTTAAAAAATTGTTTAAAGATTTTAAAATAAATAAATAAATAAATGGAATAATGATCGTAATAACGAAAATAATATTTAAACGAATGAACGTGAATAATGACATTTTTTAGATTGAAAATTAAATTTGGAAAACGGAATTTTAAAAAATTGAACTTTAATGATTGAAATTTTTAAAGGAAATAAACAAATAAATAAATGGAATAATAATAATAATAATGAAAATAATACTTAAACGAATGAACGTGAATAGCGGAATTTTTTTAAAATAATATTTGGAAAACGGAATTTTAAAGAAATTGAACTTTAACGATTAGAATTTTTAAAAGAAATAAATAAATAAATAAATAGAATAATAATAATAATAATAACAAAAGTAATATTTAAACGAATGAACGTGAATAGTAGAATTTTTTATATTAAAATTAAATTTGGAAGACAGAATTTTAAAAAATTGTTTAAAGATTGGAATTTTTTAAATGAATAAATAAATGGAATAATGTTAATAATAATGACTAAAAAAAAAAGTGAGAATTGAGATTTTGGAAATTAAATGAAGATGAAATTTTCAAATAAAATAAAATAAAATAATTTGAAAAATGGAAATTTGAAGATTAAATCTAAGAAAAGGGAATTTTGAAGAATTATTTGAAAATGGAAATTTGAAAATTAAATTTAAGAAAAGGGAATTTTGAAGAATTATTTGAGGATGAAACTTTTGAAATTTTGATTTGAAAGGAATTGGAGTTTCGAAAATTTATTTGAATGTGACATTTTTAAAAATTAAACTCGGAATTGTGGGGATTTTGAAAAAATTAAACTTAATTAAAGTTTATTGGTTTTGCTTTAACATTGAAATGAATCATTTAATGAATTTATATGCACAGGAGATACATAAAATGGGTACGATGGCATTAATAGTGTATGACATGAATGGTGAGGGGTATGGGCAGCTAGTGGGTGAGGGTATGGTGATGACCGGGCTCAATTAGCATTCCTTTTATAGGACACTTGGTCATTCTCTGAGCCATTGAGGACCAGAAAACAGTCAAAGTGTAGACCCCCATTTGGGGCTCATTTTCTGCAGCTTGCTCTTAGCCAGGTGCCACCATCTGGGGGAGGCCACGTGTCACATTTTGACTAGCTGCTAGAGAATCACAATAGTGGAGTTGGAGGAGCAATCAGGGGTTGACACTTGTAAAGGTGATCCTGAGAGAATCTGCTGGCCGTTAGTGCAAGTTGGGAGGGAGCGTATGAGAGAGGGATTCTGCAGAGAGAGTAGAGGAGGCAACGTTTCTGTTACAGAGGGTAGTGGTGCTTTAGAGAGAGGAGGGAGATATTTGGAGGAGATTCCGGAGGAAGGCGGGAGGGGAATGTGTTTTCTGGTTGCTAAGAGGAGTTTTTTGGGAGTACCTTGAGAAGGAAGACAGAGAGCAAGAGCTTAAAAGAGGAGATAGCAGAGGAAGAGAGAGCTGCAGGTAAGTTTGAGGTGGGTTTCTTGTTTACTTTGATTCATATATTTCTCATCTCTTTCCCATTTTGATTTACTCTACATTGCTCGTCAATTTGAGTTGGATAATATGGATTACATGCTGAATTTTATTGGTTTTTGGATCCTTTCTTATGCTCTATTGCTGTTGATCTTACTGTCATTCTTGTGGTTTGGTTTGGAGCTAGTGGGACTCTGTTTTTCATATACTCTATAAGTCTAGCTTAAGATCTCCTCACCTGTATGAGCCCATGGATGTCACCTGAAATGAGGCTTTATACATCCATGCTTTTCCTGATTCCCAATCCATCATCCTCCCAATCTTCACTCTGGTCTCTGCCTTTGTTTTCATTCCTTTGATTTTGCTGTGATCCTTGTGGTTTGGCTTGGAGTTAATGGAACTACATTTCTCATATATTTTGTAACTCTGGCTTGATCTCCTCACCCGTATTAGCTCATGGATGTCACCTGAAATGAGGCTCTAATACGTTCATGTTTTCATTTCTTTCCTCGTTTATCTTTCCCCTGTTTTTGTTTTGCCTCCTTTTCTTCCATTTTGTTTTCCTGTTACTGGTACGTTGATGATGCTGAATATCAGAGCTGGGGGTCCAGTTTATGGGGATTTTTGATCGGAAATACGACGTTCACATATTGAGAAAGCCATGCATTATTATCCTGTACAGTCTGCATCTCCAAAGCATTGGTCACTAGGGTGAGTAGATAAGAGGTTATACAGGTTGAAGGGGGTGCTCAGTTTTGGTTATAAAAGGGAGAGTATGAGATGATACAGCAAGTAAATATGGCTGTTAGTCACAATAGGGCGGTGAGAAGCTTGTGATGACAACCGGTTGTAATGTTTTTGATTTGTTTTATGACGACTATTTCGAAAGTCCCAGCTATGGTCAATCATTTGGCAGGTTCTTTGATATATATTTGGGAGAAAACAGATTTTCAGCATCATTACAACATGTAAGAACGTCTCAGGCAACCCTGTGAAGCCAGAATCTGATGGCTCGATCACTGTTTTGGTGATTCATGCCAGAAGTCCAGTAACAATGGCCTCATCACAAGGTTTAATACCCATGCTCGCAGCACCAACCCAGCCACGAAATGCTCATCCCCTACCTTTCAGTCCAGAGTGATCTATCCTTAGCCAGGAAGTCATCAACAACAATTTTGCTAAAGGCCATTATACAACTGAACAAGAGATCATGGAACGGTGTCCTGGCTGAATCAGAAAGCGTGCTAATGACTGCATTGGGCTCCAAGTTTTTCTTATCTCCCAGGTGGTCAGTGGTGGGGCCGGCTCAGATCTTGGGAGCTGTACATCTGGAGCTTTTTTTGGTAGATTATGAGCGGAATTAGAGACTGGGTTTCACTGTTTGACTGTTATGCCCTCTACTTGCCTATTAACTTGCCCGCCATCAGGCTCGTTTCAACCATTCCCCCAAGTGTATGAAGACCATCATGCATGAATCTATGTACTTCACCACCTTTCTCCATGCATACCCATGTTGCTCATCTTCTATAGTCTTCACCACTTTCTCTCTCTATGTTCAACATACCCAGTCCACCTAACCTCTGTACCCACATCTCACCCCCCATGCATGTCATGACCCTTCAATACTCCACCATACCTATCATTCAGCTATCCATCTCCCTCACTAAATCTTCATACCCATAATCCTGCACATAGCCTATCCCCATGCACATACCCATCTAATCCCACTGCTATAACCTCTTCTTTCCCTGCATCCTCATACTCCACCCTACCTATCATTCATCTATCCAACTCATCTCTCCATTCCGCATACCCGTCACCCACCACTCATCCCTCCATAATTTCATTACCATATTCCAATGGTCACTAATTCATCTCTCCTACTACCCGGTCCACTAAAGATGCCCATATCTTTGAAATCTATCATGCCTATATTTTTCACACCACGTAACCTTCATGAGGAACTCATGGAAGCTTCAGCTACTGGCACTGATGTGGGCACGATCGTACAGATTGGTGTGGGATTCTATTCAACTTACTTGATGTTTGAGAAGTCTCCTATAGTCGCACCGAATGCTCATTCGTCACCAGCTCTCAAGAAGCTTCAAGACAGTTTTCGGAGATATTTTTGCTTCAGATTTTGACAGTTTGTCATCCTCTGTCGGTGCCTCTTCAATGTGGGGTTAGTGGCCTGATTTTGAGAGCTTTGGGGTCCACTTTTACTCAAACAAATCCTTCAAGAAGGGCCAATGCAAGGTAAAACGGCTGATGTTATTAGAGCTGTGAATACTACAGCCGAAATTGCATTGAGACTTCAGGGGCCTGGAAAGAAGAACAAAGAAGTAACAGTTGCTATTCTGAAGGTGGCTGCTGCATATGACTGCAAGGTTGTTGAAGGTATTCTCAGTCACCAGCTAAAGCAGCCTGTGATTGATGAGAATAAAGTTGCATTAAGTTGAACCTAGTGTTAAAGCCCGGATTGATGATGCAGAATTCGGAGATAACGAAGCTGGTGCAGTTGATGTAGTCATCAGCATTGGACCCTGCATTTCTGGGCAAGCATTGCGTGATGCTTGTATAGACTTTTCTGAGCATTTTCAGTAAGTTCAAAGGCGCTGTTATAAAGAATGAACGCTGCTGACGCCACAACTAGATTGGACACTTTTCATAGTGACAAAATTGGAGTTCTCACACTGAATCATCCCACTGATCGATTGAAATCTTGTTGAGACCTTTTTATAGAGGAGCAATAGTGGCTTAGCAGTCTCATAAATGGAGATAAAATGAAGTATGGCAGAGTTCCAGAGAATGTGAGACCATCATCAAGCCAAGCGCTCTGCAGATTCAAAATGGACACTGCACCCGAGGTGATTGAGACTCTTCTCTCTTCTCAGGTTTTCTCATTCCGGAGCATATCAATGGACAATCAGGCTTCCTCATCAGCAACCTTGTTGGAGAGTAATTCTACAGTTATTAAAAATAGGATGCTGCCTAAGATATCTCCACTGCTCGACTTAGAAATGGGTAATGTTGTTGGTGCTGTGTCTGGATTGAGCTCATCTGACTTTGAGTTGAAACCTTGATTTTCCAAACCCCTTATCTGACTCGAGAGGAGCCAAGTTCGAAGGGGTGTTGAATGAAGAAAAAGAAGTGATGGCAGTCCGGTCACGAGTTCGGTATCTAACAAACAATCTCCACATGCAAGGGTAGCTCAGAGTGACAGTCCATGTGTCAGGGTCACCACCATCAGTGCCAATTCATGCTCCAACCAACCCCCCACTCAAGCATTCTTGCATGGCCACCTTTATCATGGCCACGTGATATTCTCGGTTTTCTTCTTATTTGTTTTTGAAAATGTTTTCTCAAATCTCATTTTGTAAATATCTTTCTCTAAATCTGATTTTCAAATAATCCCGATTTTCTCACCTTTCATCCTTGGAATTTTCAGAATCACTGAGTCTCAATTTCAATAAAATTTGGCCGCCATTTTCTTTTCGGTGAGCAACTTTCGAATTTTTCATGATTTTAAAATGTTTTAAAATAAGTAAGAATTTAATTCCGTAATTCTAAATGATAGAATTTATGGAATTAGTTCATGCAAAAATAAATGGGCTTTGGTGGGAGCCCCACATATATGATTTCATGACTGATTGACTGGTTGGTTGACTTGTCTGCCATGTGTGATTGATTTACTTTGTTCCTTGATATACATATAGTCATTCTGTGCTTATTCACTAACCCCATTCCATGATAGCGCGTTGTTGTTCGCTACCCAGGTACGCATTCATTCATTCTGTGTATGTATTTTAATTCTCACATGTGCATGATCACTCTGAGTATTCATTGATTTTCTCATCAATTGCCATGATTGCTTCATTTTATTAGTAGAGACCCAACTTTAGGGACTTAGAGGGGTGCTACGGTCTTTACCGTACCTTTCCGATAAGTAACCTGACCCCCGAACCCGATCCGATTTTTCACATACCACCTTTTCCAAAATAAGGAGTCACACTTAGGGTTTTTCTTTCTTATTTTATTTACCCTTTAAAAATAAAACAAAAATAAGTGGCGACTCCAAGTTATTTTTCCTAATCAATAAAATCAAATTTTCAAATAAAAATCGAGCTCGCCATCGAGTGAGAAATGCATTGAGCACGAAATGCGGGGTCCACAAAATGGCGACTCCACTGGGGACTTTTAGAGGGTCAAGCTTGAACTTAAGGTGAAGCAAGCGTGGCGTTTGATGAGTCGATCAGTGGGTACTCATCTCTTGATTGCACATTGGGAGTTCTCAAGTTTTCACTTGGGACATTGACGTGTTGATCATGTTGGTTGATTATTTTGGTTGGGGATTATGATATAGCCAGTTTCTTCATGCTTCATTGATATATTTGTATGAGATATTTGACATGCTGATTATGAGATTGATTATCTTGATTGAGGATTTTGATTTTTCTGTGCTTCGTTGTCATGTTTGTTGAGTATATTGACATGCTGATTATATTGATTGATCATCTTACCTTGCTTAGCATAGTCATTCTGATTTTTGTCATGATTGTTCTATTCACCTCACATGCATGGATTCACTGGTGTATATCATTTGACTTGATGTGTTGATTATCTGACTTGTATATTGCCTTGATTGTCTTTTGAGCATGATGTCTGTATCACTATTCGTCTTGATCGTCATAGTTTGTGTGGACTTGAGTGATATACCTGTATTGTGCTTGACTGTATGGTGCATGACTACCCTTCCTTTGTGTGATTGTGTGTTGCTTGTCCGTGTGGGTAGCACATCTATCCCTTTATCTCCGACCCTCTAGTTTCGGTCATTTCCTTCATTTCGGTTCTCACTTTTGCAAGTGTGAGACCTTGTGTGTGCTTGTACTCTAACCGAGATAGAGGTTAGGAGTAGGGTCTAGCGACGGGCTATACCGATGTTTGGGAGCGTTCTGGAGGAGACCGACAGATCGATGCTGATTGGAGTCCGATCATTGAAGACCTGTATAGCCCAGAGCTAGATTTTGAGGATATTTGTCTGGCCAGTGTGTTCTCTTTTAGTTTCATAGGATTTTCGGATGCACCCACACCATTCACTGTGCACTCTAGTCGACCATTGAGCATTGAGAGTTTTGAGAGGTTTCACCATAGGAATCCCCTGGGATGTCGAGGTAGTGCATGTGTGGAGGTGATGACCACCTTGCATGGAAGCACCCCGTCTTTTCGGAGGCGTGCAGAGGGTTGCGTACCGCCGGAGGGTATGATCGCTTCTGCTAGGGATCTTTTAAAGTCCACCCATATCCATTTAGAGCCACCTTGACCTCGTAGGATGAGCTTAGATCTTTCGATCAGGACTCCCTTCCTACACGTGGGTGCATCTGAGGGCTTTCAGAGCCTCTGAGGTCATAGTTCGGATTCGACACTCCCTCTTTTTAGTCTCCAGTTGAGTGCTCGGAGATCGGTTTGAGTTTGAGTATTGGTCGGATCACCTTTGTCCTGTCACCTTGGATTGAGTTTTTCACTCGATGAGTTTGTCGTGTTTTCCTCCTTAGGGTTTTCGTTCTCATTTCTTGGCTCGACCCCCCTCTTCACTTGGTTGTCACTCACTTGCTACTTTGGGATATGTTCATTGATCCTCTTTTTACACTATACGCTTATCGCGAGCTCAATACCTCATCATTTATTTGATCATTGGTTCGATTTTCGACTCGATGCTTATATTTTCATTACGGAAAGGTGAAAGGCGCATTTTCACATCCACACTTTTTTCTAGAGATTCGCCTTGATCACCTTATTATCTTCCTCTTATGGAGCTCGAGTCGAAAGTTGAGGTAAAGATATATGTTTATAGATGGAGTACTGATCTCGTGATAGTGTGTTTTTCACACCTCTTTCATCTTGGATTATTGATGAGAATTCTCTAGTCACATTTGTAGCCACCTCACAGTGGACACCTTTATGACTCCAGAGTTCTCGTCATATGTCCAGATTTCTGATTGCCACCTCAGGACCATGTGCTTGTATGTTGTATTGTCATCTTTTAGAGTTTTATCTCGTGTCCTTCATCCATCTTGTTTGCATTGTAGGAGTCAGTTTAGGAGTCGTTTGAGTCTGAAGTCACATTCTTGGAGGAGAGTTGGAGGTCGATTGATCAGATCAGATTCGTATTTGAGTTCAGACAGTTCAGTTGAGATGTCGGACGAGCTAGCTTCTACACTTGCTTCCATTCAGGAGTTCATGGCCGGAGTTAGTAGACGCTTGGATCAGATAGAGAGTTCTCGCTAGGATCCCCATCCAGTGGGCATGGTCATTGATGAGACAGTTCCTCATGCACCTCAGATAGCACAGACTCGCCCACCTGGGGTTTCACTTGGTACTCCATTCCATTTGGCAGATCATTATGAGATTATTCTGCCACCTACTGTCACAGTGCCACCTCCCATGGTTCCTATTATTGAGGATACTCGATTAGCCGAGCAGGAGGCCAGGGTTGACAGGCTTGAGTCCAAGATGAGACAGATCAGACTGCAGGACGGAGGTTTGACTTGGGATGACAGAGATGGCATACCGGCGGCTAGCTTGCCCGCTAAGTTTCGCATGCTAGACATTGAGCGTTATAGTGGGATTGGTTGTCCCAAGATCCATTTGAAACTATACAGCACAGTCATGAGAGCACATGGGATAGATGATGCACAGTTGGTGGCCCTTTTCCTCATGTCACTTAGTGGAGCAGCTCAGAGATGGTTTGCTTTAGTTGAGCCTTCGAGACTCCGCACCTGGGAGGACATGGCTCATGAGTTCCTGACTCAGTTCGCTTTAAGTGCCGATATTGATGTATCCAGACGAGAGTTGGAGGCCACTAGACAGAGGCCAAAGGAGTCTATTTCTTCCTTTGTCACTCGTTGGAGGGCAAAGGTGGCTGGTATGATAGACCGACCTAAGGAGCAGGATCAGATTGATATCGTTCTTCGGAACCTACAGCCGAGATTCGCGAGACGTCTTGTGGGCATCCCGTTTCAGGATCTCAGGAGTCTAGTTCAGGCAGCTTTCAGTGTTGAGGAGGCCATCGCTCGAGGATTATGGACAGATACTGCTACTTCCCCTGACAGTAAGGGGAAGAAGCCGATTGGATCATCTACCAGATCGGGAGAGGTTGGTGCTATTAGCTATCAGCACCAGAGGCCCGCGCATCGCTCAGCTTATAGGGTCTCCTACAGTCAGAGCTCCTTTCTCTCTTCCACAGTATCAGTATCAGCTGGATTATGCTCAGGAGCCTTACATTGCTCAAACTAGCATGCAGCCGCGACCGCCACATCCGAGAGCCGCTACTCACCCACCACCTAGACCATATGCACAGAGGGCTGCGAGACATTCACTCCTTTGGGCATGACATTGACTAGAGCTTTTGAGAAGCTCAGAGACGCTGGGGTGATTGTTCTTTTGGCCCCGAGGCCTTTGCCACATCCTGTTCCTCCACATTTCCGTTCATATGAGCACTGCTTGTATCATCAGATTCCGGGGCACGATACTGAGCGTTGTTCAGCACTCCATCATGCGATACAGGATTTGATCGATTCAGGGGTGGTTGACTTGGCTAGGCCAAGTGTGACCACCAATCCTCTGCCTACGCATTCTACACATGCAGTCCCTCCTCCTCCTAGTCTTCAGTAGATTGATTTGGATGTTGATGGTACTGTTGGCATATGGTATTTCAGGATTTTCCAGGTTGAGGACTTGGATCGGCCGACATTGGGTACATCACTTGGTAGCGGTTCAGTTTAGAGCATTTCTCATTTTGATTATGGTCATCTTCAAACTCATTTCCTTTTTGTTGAGTCTAGTTTTTTTAGTTCGTCGGGGTTGTTTTTATTTCGTTGAGTCCGGTTTGGTTCAGAGTCGTTGTCTTTAGTTCATGTTGAGAGTCCGGTTATTTGTAGTCCTTTCTCATTTCACACATGATGTACTCGTTGGTTCATTCAGTGATATGATATTTTATCTGAGTATTGTGGCATTTTCCTCGTGAGTGTGTTTTACATATCTTGTGTTGATGTGTGTTATGATTTCGATATGAGACCTCTTTCACTTATATATCATGATCACTTTGGCCTGACCTATCATGGAGGATATTGAGCCTATTGACCTAGGATTAGGAGATCGACCTAGGGAGTTCGAGACTATGACTCATGTCACCTTTTGATTAGAGCGGTACTATATCCATATTCGTACCTTGACTCTATGGACTTGATGACCTATTCATTTTGAGCTTGACATGACACCATCCCTTGGTACCATCGTACGACCTTACCATCCCTATTCGCCTTAACATACTACAGTACCATTGCCTATTCTTCCCATCATTTCCTTGATCTGACCGGGTAGAGTCTGAGATGGTTAGACCCGAGGTGAGCTTTACACAATGATAGATGGATCGTGATGAGAGAGTGGCTTGACTGTTTGACGATATTGTTGAGATAGAGGGGTTATCATGGAGCATCCAGATTTGAGCCATTGCACATGACTTCAGAGAGTCGGGATGATTAGACATGGTGATTTCATGAGATGATGGTGAGTGGCTTGTGGTGATAGAGTGAGTTGATTTTCACAGTACATTGATGGTTGTTATAGGGCATCAGTGGGAGCTTTCGCATGATTTCAGAGGAGTCGCCATGACTATGTTGGATGGATACCAATCTTTAGTATTGGCCATGTGAGATCTTGAAAGCACGATGTTCGAGGTTGTGGTCAAAGGATGGGTGGCCATCATTTCATGAGCCTATTTATTTTATCACCCTCACATATAGAGTTACCCATTGCTAGCCCTTTGAGCCTCGCACGAGCATGTAGCCTTTTCTTTCATCACCTCATCTACCTATTACACCAGGTTGGGGATCCTGTAGTGCTTGCATGCTATGATTGGATACGTCATGAGTTCCAGACCTGACATACATATTCGAGCCTCATTCTTCACTCTTCATTGTGATATTTTCCACTTGGACATCATTTCATCACTATTTTCCGATATCACATATTATCTCTTGTGATATTCGTTCTCTGTCTTTTCTTTCATCATTGCTTACTCGACATCATCCGTATTTCACCTTGAGTGGTGGTTTCTCACACGTCATTGCATGGAGGATTGTCACGTTCTTTCCCCGTTCGCCTTATGAGCAGTGGTCCAGAGATCTTATTTTTGAGAGGTTGTCTTGTTAGTGAGGATTCATGTTACATCAGTACATGGGGAGAGTTTATTCATTTAGCTATGTATTTCATGGGAGATCATTCATTATTGATCAGGGTATGCGCAAAAAAAAAAAAAAAAAAAAGTACGCATTATTCATTATATTATTCTTCATTGGGCATGTGTATGGATGTGTCGGGCTGCTTCATTGAGTTCATGTGTTAGAGAGAGTTCGTATGGGAGCTTCTTTCTGAGATTCATCTTTGTGTATATTTTGGGTGAGAGTATGATTCGCCCATTCGTTTTTTGTGAGAGATGCAAACGACCTCTCTTTAGTATCTCTGGATCCTTGCTCTATCCATTATTCCGTCTATTTCGGATGTGACTACTTTCCATGCTTTGATGCAGGGTGACCATCACTCACTTTTCTATCTCTTCGTCTTCTTCTATCTTTATTTTATTCCTCCATTCCACTCTACCTCATCTGATTTCTTTCTTTTCTCATCCTGCTTGATGTTTGACTTGGGTTCAGCATCCACACATCATACTTGTTCATTTGATGTGACCATTCATTTATCATCACTTTTCGTGTGGGGACCCCTAGGTTCGGGACTCATGACGTTTTCTACGCATTGCATATCATGCACGAGGGGTATGGGGATTATATCATTGGGATTTTTGAGCCTAGTTTCCTTTCGTTTCTTTCACCATATTACCTTGGCCTACGTTACGTCCCGTGTCTGAAGACCACCCTGAGACCACGACTTCACATTGCGTTTGATAGTTCGCACGTGGGTAATACTCGAGCTTGGTCGGAGATTATTCCTCGGAGCATGATGGATGGGAAGTTGAGATGATGATTTACACTGGGGCATACCCCTCTTATTAGTGATGGATCTTCAGAGGCGATGTTATCTACACTGGGGCATACCCCGCTCATCAATGATGTTTTCTTTTGGGATGATGCCTTGCACTGAGGCATAGTCAGTTCGCTTCTTCACTTGGATTATGATGGATTAGCAGTCGTGGGATGACCCTACACAGGGGCATAGCCATTTCGGAGAGCACTTTTATTGAAGATACAGTCACTCTACTCGATATTCTGCATTGGGACACACTCTACTCATTGATGGTTGATTTTTGAGATGATGATTTATTTGAGGCGTAGCCCTCTCATTGGTGATGGACTTTGATTGTTCATTGGAGTATGGTCACTTCAGTTGGTTTATACTGGGGCATAGCCACCACATTCACATTCATAGGGCCCGAGATTTTGATTCGTATGGATCACGTTGAGATATTATCATTTTTGGCAGCGGGACTTGAGATTGATTGATTTGTTGACGTATACTAGGCATGATCCCTCAGTAGTTATTGACTCGGATATATAGAGGCATAGCCGGGATGGAGAGCATTTTTCATTGGAGCATAGTCACCCTACTGGATCCCTCACACTGGGGCATATCCATCTTTTGGAGGGAGATCAGACTGATTCTTGACGTTAGAGCATCCGACGGGTGATATAGAGATCATTGGATTATTTCATGTTGTCCTCATTTCATACTGGGGCATAGCCACCTTGTTAGAGGTTTTGACATCGAGATTCGACTTTCCGTTTGTGATTATTGCTTTTGATGGATTATGGAGCTATTGATACCTCAGGTTTAGTCTTCTCGGCATACTTGGACGATCTCGGATATATACCTTTCATCTCGTACTCAGACATTTCACCCTTAATACTTTCATGCCTTCTATCATACCAGAGCCTGATCATTACCTTCTTTTATCCTACATATCCCATTGTGACACATGACCTCACCCCTTTCTCGATTAGGAGGAGATGTAGATCAGTCCTCGATCACCTTGGTTGTGTTCTCATACATTCTTTTGGACTTTAGGTTCAACATCTTCCATGATAGCAAGGCCTGACAGATTGTTGACTTATTAGTGATGATGCTTTCATTTTGATAGTTGGCATGTTGAGTGTTGATTTGCTTGCTCTTTTCATTTCGAGCACTAGTCATCACTGTTTTATCCATCAGTTATTTTTGTTAGCATGGTGTCACGATGCATGGTCCTGTTTGGCATTACCCATCTGAGGTTGAACATTTTCATTACATGATGGATGAGCATATTTCAGAGTACAGTAGTTTTGAGACATTGTATATCTCAGTATGTTCACTGTCACATACTAGGGCATACCCTCCTTCCCTGGATCACTAGACCTTCCATGGGTTTCATTCACTTTTTGATCTAGTTATTGACTCCCTTGAGTTGTCATACTGGGGCATACCCCCTCCGACCGAGTTTGCTTGCATCGTTATCCTGGGTATCCTTTGGCTTTGGGCCACTTGATTAGATCATTGTTCTTTTCAGTTTGAGTCGGGACCGCACCTATATCGATCGGTCATTATCGTGTCAGTTCGAGTCGGGGCCGCACCTATATCGATCGGTCATTATCGTGTCAGTTTGAGTTGGGGCCGCACCTATATCGATCGGCCATTTCCTTGTCATGACAGTTCAGTTTGGGACCGCACCTATATCGATCGGTCATTATCGTGTCAGTTTGAGTCGGGGCCGCACCTATATCGATCGGTCATTATCGTGTCAGTTTGAGTCTAGGACCGCACCTATATCGATCGGTCATTATTGTGTCAGTTTGAGTCGGGGCCGCACCTATATCGATCGGTCATTATCGTGTCAGTTTGAGTCGGGGCCGCACCTATATCGATCGGTCATCATCCTATCAATTTGAGTTTGAGTCGGGGCCACACCTATATCGATTGGCCATCTCCCTGTCATGTCAGTTTTCGAGTCGGGACCGCACCTATATCAATCGGTCATCATCTTATCAGTCAGAGTTCGGGGCCACACCTATATCGATCGGCCATCTCCTTGTCATGACAGTTCAGTCTCTGGGACCGCACCTATATCGATCGGTCATCATCCTATCAGTTTGAGTTTGAGTCGGGGCCGCACCTATATCGATCGACCATCTCCCTATCATGTCAGTTTTCAAGTCGGGACCGCACCTATATCGATCGGTCATCATCCTATCAATTTGAGTTTGAGTCGGGGCCGCACCTATATCGATCGGCCATCTCCCTGTCGTGTCAGTTTTCGAGTCGGGACATCACCTATATCGATCAGCCATCTCCCTGTCATGTCAGTCTTCGAGTCGGGGCCGCACCTATATCGATCAGCCATCTCCTTGTCATGACAGTTCAGTTTCTGGGACCGCACCTATATCGATTGGTCATCATCATGTCAGTTTGTGTTTCTGGGACCGCACTTATATCGATCGGTCATTTTTTTATCAGTTCAGAGTCGGGGCCGCACCTATATCGATCGGCCATCTCCTTCTCATGTCAGTTTGTGTTTCTGGGACCGCACCTATATCGATCGGTCATTGTTTTGTCGGATTGAGTTGAGTCTGGTTCACCTCCAGGTCGCGCCTGCATAGTTGAGTCTTGTTTGATTTTTGGGTCACCATCTTTACGTGTTTCTAACGTTCAGGGTCATTTCTCCTCAGCTGTGTCATTCAAAGTCATAGTTCTCGGCATTCATATCCACTAGCATTGCACGCCTTACCTTCACGGATTTGCACTTATCCTCGTTTTTCCTCACCTCGTTACCCTGTGCTTATCGCATGTTCATCATGTAGTTCACATAGGGTAGTTTCCTTTGGGCACATTCTTTCTTGTACTCCAGGGTGGTTCGACCGTTACTCATATTTGATATGGTTTTTCGAGTCACTTTTGGGGACATCTTAGAGGGAGTCTGGATCCTTGGTGTGACTTTAGAGGCGCTTTGATACCATTTCTCTTAGGATTAGAGCTTTTGTGTTCGTCTACTAGCCTGAGTGACTTTGCGTTTCACCAGTGTCCCTATGGGGGTCTCTTTGATTCTTCGGTAGAGTTCACTTCATTCCACTCACTATTCACATTTGCTTTTCACTATTAGTGTTCATGTTCCTTACACTCGTAAACTCTACCGAAGAGGGGCATATTTGTAGACCCCCATTTGGGGCTCATTTTCTGCAGCTTGCTCTTAGCCAGGTGCCACCATCTGGGGGAGGCCACGTGTCACATTTTGACTAGCTGCTAGAGAATCACAATAGTGGAGTTGGAGGAGCAATCAGGGGTTGACACTTGTAAAGGTGATCCTGAGAGAATCTGTTGGCCGTTAGTGCAAGCTGGGAAGGAGCGTATGAGAGAGGGATTCTGCAGAGAGAGTAGAGGAGGCAGCGTTTCTGTTACAGAGGGTAGTGGTGCTTTAGAGAGAGGAGAGAGATATTTGGAGGAGATTTTGAAGGAAGGCGGGAGGGGAATGTGTTTTCTGGTTGCTAAGAGGAGTTTTTTGGGAGTACCTTGAGAAGGAAGACAGAGAGCAAGAGCTTAAAAGAGGAGATAGCAGAGGAAGAGAGAGCTGCAGGTAAGTTTGAGGTGGGTTTCTTGTTTACTTTGATTCATATATTTCTCATCTCTTTCCCATTTTGATTTACTCTACATTGCGTCAATTTGAGTTGGATAA